>NC_077227.1:752543134-752843134 GCF_027887165.1 Monodelphis domestica | reverse complement strand
AGTGGGAGCTACTAGGTCTGGTACCAGCACTCCTTTGATTAAAGCCGCCACAAGTGAGTGAGTATTCTGTAGCAGATACTCAGTACTAGAGACCGGGTGGGGTAAGCCGGTATTGGTCAGGGTTCAGTTTAATGACACCGCAGAAATTAACAAGTGCTACAAATCAGGACTTGATTTCTTATTTTGCTGATTGTCTGGGCTTCAGAGAGTGATGGAGAAATGATAAGAATGCAGATTGAACTTCAGTGTGTCCTGTAGACTTTGCCACATTTTATTTTATTTTATTTTTTCAAATCTTGATTCTGCTGCTTTTTATTTATTTTTATTTCTGAAAAAAATTTAATGAATTTTGAATATTTTTCCATGGTTACATGATTCCTGTTCTTCACCTCCCTTCCTCCCCTCCCCATAGCCAATGTACAATTCCACTGGGTTTTACATTTATCACTGGTCCAGATTAATATTTCCATATTATTGATAATTGTACTATGGTGATCCTTTAGACTCTACATCCCCAATCTTATCTCCATCAACCCATGTGATCAAGTAGTTGTTTTTCTTCTGTGTTTCCGCTCCCACAGTTCTTTCTCTGGATGTAGATAGTGTTCTTTCTCATGAGTCCCTCAGAATTGTCCTGGATCATTGCATTGCTGCTGGTAGAGAAGTTCATTACGTTCTCTTGTACCACAGTGTATCAGTATCTGTGTACAATGTTTTCCTGGTTCTGCTCCTCTCGCTCTGCATCACTACCTGGAGGTTGTTCCAGTCTCCATGGAATTCCTCGACTTTATTATTCCTTTGAGCACAATAGTATTCCATCACCAACATATACCACAGTTTGCTCAGCCATTCCCCAATTGAAGGGCATCCCCTCATTTTCCAGTTTTGGGCCACCACAAAGTGCAGCTATGAATATTCTTGTACAAGTCTTTTTCCTTATTATCTCTTTGGGGTACAAACCCAGCAGTGCTATGGCTGGGTCAAAGGGCAGACAGATTTTATTGCCCTTTGGGCATAGTTCCAAATTGCCAAGGGATTCCTTTTTCACTGTAGAGCAAACATGAAGTCTTTTTTAAGAGTAATATTTAAAAATAACAAAAAGCAAAATTAATTGTAACTAGATATGCATCACTTTGTGTTTTCATTTGTTGTGTACCTGCATATGTAAATATTTATATATGTAAGTGTGTGTGTGTATGTGTGTGTGTATAATTGGGTGACAGAGTTAGAGGGAATGATGGATTTGGAGCCTAGAAGACTTGAATTAGACTTGAATTCAAATTCTGTCTCAGCCACTAATTAGCTATGCAAACTTGGGAAAATCATTTCATTTCTTTCAACCTCAGTTTATTCACATGTTAAAACCTACCTCACAGGCTTGTTGTGAGGATCAAAATAAATAGCATAGAAAGAACTTTGCAAAACATGAAAATAGTTTTAAATACTTATAATTAATCTAATATATATGCATCATTATCAGATCATAAAAGATAAATTTGTAATAAAGTATACAATTTAACCAATTTTTTTTTGCTTTCTTCTAATGTTTACAAAGTGAAACTGCCACTCCCTCTCAGTGGTTGGCTTAAAAATACAATTTATAACTACTTTCTTTGCAATTTAATAGAAAGTAGGAAGTATTTCATCTCCCAAATCAATTTCTCTTCCAAGCTTCCTTATCTCCGTTGGACATACTACATTTCTGCTAGTCATTAATGTTTGTATCTTCCATCAGCTTCTACTTTTCACTTTTTCTGGTCTCTGTATCCCATCAGTTGCCACATCCTATCAGTTATTTCTCCACAGTCTAAATTCAGCATTAATCCATATAATCCTCTCCTATTTCTCCCTTTCTCTCCAGGCCCATGGCCGCCATTGCTTTTCAGGCCATCATCCCCTTTCCCTGGATTATTTCAACAGGTTCCTAGTTGGTGTCTTCTCCTGCTGGCTCTCTTCTCTCTTCTGCCCATGTCATATTTCTACTGAAGAATCCCTCTCTTCCTCCCAAGCCTCGGCCACACACCATGACCTGCAATCTTCATCCGTCTATTTATTTCTCATCAGTGGAATTTCTCTATATTTTCTAAGGGCTTCTTTTTCAGCAGCTGCTCCTGTCAACTCCTCGGGAGACTTTCATCTCTATCAATAGCTTCCCAAATTTGAGAATCGGGTTGACTGTCCAACCACTAGTTCAGTTCCTTCCCTTTTGTCTCTCTGCTTCTCCAGGGTTTGGCCAAAGTCTGGCCTACACACTTACACATGTACACGCATGTATATGTAACATGTATATATGGAGAGAGAAGGGAGGTGGGGGAGAAGGAGCTAGAGATGGGGGACGGGGTGAGAGGGAAGAAGAGGGGCAGAGAGAGAGAAGAGAGAGAGAGAGGGAGACTGAAGCTTGGTAGATGAAAACAGGGCCAGCACTCCAGCCCAAAGTCGTTGCCTTTCAATGTCAGATGCCAAATCTTCATTGTGCTCAGCTCTCAGATCTGCTCTTGTTCATTAGGCACAGTGGGGGACACAATTGGTTCCATTGCCCTGGTTAGGAAGCTGCTATTTCATACATATGTGAGGCCCGCTCAGGACGGCTCCTGTTCCACACTGAGGCCCCCCTGACAGGAAGCTCATCTACCCTCCATTAGCTCACAGCAGGTGCCCCTGGAACATGGGGTGACCTTGTGGCTACATGGCATCACAACAGGATTACACAACAGGCTTTCTAGATCTTCACCTTGGCCCTGTTTCCAAATCTAACACAGTCTCTCAGATCTGGGGGACCCGGCATGTAGAAAGAGGGGGGCTCCTCTCCTGGGCCTGCATTTCAGCCCATTTTATCACTTAATTGCAATGGGTGAGCTGCTCAATTCCTTTATTTCTCAGTTTGCCCCAGTGTGACACGGCTGATTTGTACTAGATAATTTTGAGGTCCCTTTCAATGATGATATCATCTATTGGCTGCTTCTTTCTTTTTATTTTTGGAAATCATATTTCTTTTTATTTGTATATATGAACATCTTTCTTTTTATTTTTGGAAATCATATTTCTTTTTATTTGTATATATGAACATCTTTCTTTTTATTTTTGGAAATCATATTTCTTTTTATTTGTATATATGAACATCATATAATGTTCCATAACAATAATGGGATATATTTAAGATTTGACATAAATATATAACACATATCTCTAAAGATGCTTATTCAAGAGAAACAAATTCTCACATTAGCTCTGTCCAAAAATCTGAGCATCCTTCCCCCACCCCCACCCCTGTCTTCCCTTCCACCCCAAGATGGCAGACAATATTACAGAGGTTGTGCATATATCATCATACAAGACGCAATTCCCTGTCTGGAAGGTTTCTTTCAACATTCCCTGTTCTAAGGACCTTCTTTGCTCTGGCACCGTACCATACATGGTGCGAAGAAGTGTCAGAAATAGTTAATATCCTGGCCAGAAGCAGTCATTGGCAAATGAGGCAGTTTCAAATTTTTAGACTTAAACGTCACTCTAAAATAATTCCAAAAGTTTTAATTTCATTTTCTGGTTTTAATGAGGATCCTCATATTATCTCCTTATACCATATTAATTTTCAAACAGCAATTTAAACAATTCTTGCAGTGTGATTTCAGACCTACACCTTTTCCCCTTTGGGATTCTTGCATTTCTTTAACTTGAGGGAAATCAACCATCCCCATCAAGTCTCTATGATAAAAATAATAGTAAAGTCAAAATTTAGAGAATCCACAAAAGTGTGTAATATCAAACATTATTCCCTAGGGAGTAACCAAGAGATAGAATTGATTTTCAGAAGTGAGAACTATCAACAGTCACATGTAATATTGCCCCAAACACCTAAAATTAAGAGATAAAAATTAAAACAATTCTAGAAGTTCATTTCCATTCCCCCAAATTATCAAATAAATTTATAAACAGAAATACTCGTAAAGGAGGAGGTTTTCCCCAATGTCAATTGTGTGGCCCAAGATGTCGTCATAAAGCATTAATGAGATATTAAGCTTACTGGAGAGATGCAAACAACTCTGATTAAGTCAAGAAGAGAACAGCATGATCAGCTAAGCATAGAAATTAGCCACAGTTCTGAGGGTTTTACCTAGGTAGGAACTAGATGCATTTCAGAATTTGAAAGTCAGGCATTGAAAAATAGGAGTGGAGTGCGGGGGAGACTATGGAGAAGGACTTTCTTTCTCTTTACTCCCATTAAGCATCTGCCATAGAACTTTGAACAATACTCACTAAAGCAGTGAGAGACAAAACATGAAACGAGGAGAATCACAAACTCCAGAGAGAAAAACACAAAGAGACACTTGAGGTTGGAAAGAGTTTTAAAGGATGTAATGCTTGGCAGGAGAGAAGAAAGTCAGGCTATAGAGAAGGTATAGATCCTAGAAACATAGCTGTTTCCCAGGAGAGACGCTGTATCCAAGGGAGAAACTTTGCCAGAAGAGACCCTTCCTAACTGGAACTGTATAAAAGTTCTACAAAGATACAATAGTCTTCCTGGCTATTGAGTATCTAGAAATACTAATTTACTTTAGGTCACCTGCATTCCAATTGTGTTTTGCATTATCCTTGTATTCTACTTTTGAACTCACTTGACCTGTGGCTAGTATGTCAATTTGTGGAAAGGTGTGCCCTAGGTTTATGGGTAAACTATTTTATGGCCAATGTTCTTATTATCCTATCATAGATAATACAGAGAATGTCTTTACTAAGACTTATGAATTTCTGCTTAATTGTTAATTGGAATCACACTGATGGGGGCTCATGAGCTATAGTTTTAGAAGTGTAGATCCCAAGAGTTACCCCTTAAAATCTAGGTAATAGCCATTAGATCCAAGAGTACAAGTAAAACGATGGGAAATAAACCATAGAGATACTACATAATTAATGCTAGATGGGCTATGGGCTGACATTTTGTCAACTGATCCAAACATCAGGAAAACAATTTTCAATTATTTTCTAAGCACCATTCAGTTGTCTATATCCTTTAACTCAAGTCATCTCTCTGCTGGGATCTAACTATATACCTCAAGAAGAACAATGACAGAGGTATATATCACTATATTCTTAATTACTTTAATTACTGGGAGATAAGGAGACTTGAAACATATCTAGTGCCCTTTCCTTTGTGAACAACTGGATAAATTATGGCATATGAAGATAAAAATATTTTGCATTTTAAAAGAAAAGACTACCATTAGGGATCCTGAGAAACATGAGATCACTACTATGATAGGACAGAAACCTGACCTGAGATTTCATTTATGTAGGGAACTCTCAGGTAAGGCAACTCCCTCTGTCTATGCAGGTGGTCCCCTTCTCTGTGTTGATGCAAATGGAAGTAACCAATAAGAGGTGACTGATGCACAAGATGAATCTAATAAGGGAATGGAATAAATGTGAAAAGGAAGCATAACATTGACTAATTGCAATGATGACTCTTGGCCTGAAAGAGCTGAAGCAAAAATCAGCTTTTCTTCTTTGAGTAGAGTGGGAAGAAACCCAACCTGCAGAAGGTAGATACAGTCAGATGTGGTTATTATGCAGGCAGGGTTTGCTTTAACTGTTTTTTCTTTTTAGAAAAAAAAAAGGTGGGGGGCAGCTGGGTAGCTCAGTGGATTGAGCCAGGCCTAGAGACGGGAGGTCCTAGGTTCAAATCTGGCCTCAGACACTTCCCAGCTGTGTGACCCTGGGCAAGTCACTTGACCCCCATTGCCTAGCCCTTACCACTCTTCTGTCTTGGAGCCAATACACAGTATTGACTCCAAGATGGAAGGTAAGAGTTTAAAAAAAAAAGAAAAAAAAAAAGAAAAAAGGGATCAGTGTGTGTTGGGGAGGTAGGGTGAAGAAAAGACAAATACAGAAATGACTCTAAAATAAAAATAAGAGAATCAATAAAAACTGATTTTATTAAATAAAAATGAACATTTGGGGAGGATGATCAGCATTATCTCAAAAGTTCTTTTATTTCTGACTTTCTGTGTTACAAGGTCCTTTCCAGGTTTTATTTTCTCATGATTCAGTACAATTAATTTCAAATCAGGTCTATTGGTATGGCTATCTCTGGCACTCATTTAGATCATCTCTAGTTGATAGTCAAAAAAGTCATCATCAGAACAGCCTTGACCTCTTGCTTTAGGTTGGCTGGTTCTGAGACAACAGGCACATATTCCTTTCCTGACCTTGTATTGGAAGTGTTTTCCAGCTCATTAGGATTTGACCAATTTTGAATTCTACTGCCTTGGTTTTTCGGAGTTCTGTATCCTCTCCACAAGAAGTTTAGTCATCACAGCAGGCTGTTAATGGAGAGAGCATGTTGTAGTTAAAAAAACAAACCAAAACAGAACATTGGGTGTAGAGTCAGGAAACTGGAATTTGAATCATTATTTAGAGACTTGGTAAATGTAAGACCTTGGATTGACCACCTAAATATAACTCTTTTAAATATATTTATTGGTCTTCTGAATTTGAAAATCTTAGGGTGGTTGAAATATATTTACTCTATTTTTTTGGGGGGGCAGAACCTAGTTTTAAAAGTTGGATTATTCCCTTATTCAGGAAATTCTACTTACATTATGACAACAGATCTGTATAGTATCATAAGGTTCCTTCATTTGCATATTTCTTTACTCATTTCTTCAGTTTTTCTTTTTTTTTTAAACCCCTACCTTCCATCTTGGAGTCAATACTGTGTATTGGCTCCAAGGCAGAAGAGTGGTAAGGGCTAGGCAATGGGGGTCAAGTGATTTGCCCAGGGTCACACAGCTAGGAAGTGTATGAGGCCAGATTTAAACTTCAATCTCCAGGTCCAGCTCTCTATGCATTGAGCCTGTTAGTTGCCCCAGAATGAGCTTTTCATTTATGTATTTATTTTTATAAACCATCACCTTCCATCTTGGAGTCAATACTGTGTATTGGCTCCAAGGCAGAAGAGTGGTAAGGGCTAGGCAATGGGGGTCAAGTGACTTGCCCAGGGTCACTCAGCTGGGAAGTGTCTGAGACCAGATTTGAACCTAAGACCTCCCATATGTAGGCCTGGCTCTCAATCCACTGAGTTACTCAGCTGCCCCCTTCAGTTTTTCTATTGGATTTTCTATGAGGTTTTCCTGGTGAAGAATTATTTCATTTTCTTTTTCTCTCTCTACTTTATTTAGCATATTTTTCCTTTTTTTCAGTTATAATGAGAAGCTGAGTTTAGAAATGTCGACTCATTCATCCATTGTGCTCAAACTCATCCTTAATTCCTTAACCAATCTTCTTCTGACATGGGCTCCAGTTATCTCACCATCTTTTTCACTCCCCTCTGGACATGTTCCAACCTATTCTTTTTCTTCTTTAAAGTCATTCCCAGAATGGAACACCATTTCCTAGGTGTGAGCAGGGCAGAAAGGAATAGAACTAACACCTCCTTTCTTCTGGATTCTTTTCTTCTAATAATGAACCCTAAGTTGGCATTAACTTTGGTGGCAACCCTGTTACACTGCTCCCTCATATTGAGTTCACTAAACCCATGACTCATTTTCCCTTTTTCACAGATTCCCTATGCAGACACCTGACTTTGGCTGGTTGACTTTTGGGACCATAATTCCATTTATCCTTTAAAATTTTAAATGGTCATCTTAATGCACTAACTAAATTCTCTGAATCATAGCTGAAACTGAAAGGAGACAAGGCATCTGTCAAGCATCCTGGCATAAGCCAATGGATTTTCACTGAGCTTTTTCCTACCTTGAGTAAAAGCTTCTGATATTACCTTCATCCCTCAGCTATTTGCTTCTTCTTTCTCACTTGAAGGGGTGTCCTTTATCCCTCCCTCAATTTCTATACTCAAATCCTGTACATACAGTTTCTGTTCAGTCTTGGGCTTCTTCTTCTTTTTTTTTCTTTTGTCTTTCTTGTGTTGCTATAGATGAATCCTGAGGGCTGCCCAAATGCTAGGGTTAAGAGGCTGAGACACTCGGGCCTCAACCAATTCAAAGTGGTGGCACTTGGCTGAGCTCCAACAAATAATGACAAATAATCTAGATGCTTCCCCTTCTAGGTTTGATATCCTGGTGAAGTGGGCCCATTGGAAATGAGCTGAACAATGCTAACTACTATTTTCCCAATATAATAGTAAGAGCCCTAATATGGGAAATAAGAGACCTGTGTTCTAGCCTCCTGTCTGCCACCAGCATGCTGTGTTATCTTGTATAAGTCATTATCTGTATTTGGGCCCACAATTTTTCTTCTGTCAAGAAGAGAAAATAATTCCTTTCTCATCCTATCTTGTAGGATTTTGTCGATGATGACTACTACTTGAGAGGCATGAGAAAATGGTGAAAAAATTCTAGATTGAGAGTCAAGGGATTGAGTTCCAATCTGAATTCTCACCTTGGACAAGTTTCAGATTTTTTTAGGTCTTACTTCCCCCATCACTAAAGTGAGAAGATTGGAGATTAGCTATAAACTTTCAGTTCAAGGATTCTAAATCGTCTGTGCCAAGATATTTTGAAAAGGATCAGTCACAATGTAAGAGTTAAGAAGGATTTGTATCTAAAAGATAACTCAGAAGAAGTCAAATGGCTAGAATTGCAGTCCAGAAGAACACTGGACATAAAATAATGAATAAAAAATCTTATGACAAAAATAAGGCCAATAGCATCATTAAGGATTCAAAAAATTAACTGAATGAGACACAGATGAAATTTCAGAGTGCAGGAAATGCTTAGAGAATAAAGCACAGAGGGAAATGACCTTTGGGAACACTTTTCTCCTTCCTTAAAATGGTGGGTACAAGAATGGAAGGAAATAAGTATTTATTAATAGACTGCTACATATCAGGCACTGGAGTAGACACTTGCCCAAGTATCATCTCATTTGACCTTTATGGCAACCCCGGTAAGGATGTGTTATTATTATCCCCATTTTACAGTTGAGTAAATTGAAGTATACAACTTTTAAGAACTTTGCCCAGGGAAAAGTATCTGTGGAAAGATTTGAACTCAGTTCTTCTGGACTTCAGGTCTAGTGCCACCTTGCTATAAATTTAACTTCATTCTAAATTTTCTGTGTTGAGATGTTTTTAGGGCCTAATACCCACTTTGATATTTACCCTCTCTGACATACTTCAGTTCTGATTTTAATTTTTCATTTTCAGCTTCTTTTCAATCTCTTTCTTTTCTCTGGTACATGTAGGGACATAAACACTTAAGTGCTACTGCTCGACTGATGGTTCTCATTGCTCCCTCTGATGGTAGCTCTGTGGCAGTCTTGGGGATGATTTCACTCTGTCTTAGAACTCAAAGATGTTGACAGTTTCCTTTTGTTCTAAGGATTGAAAGCAAAGACATTTCCCTCCAAATTACAAAGCCCAGGTAGTATGTTCTTAAATTTCCATTACACACACATGGAGAGAGGATACACACAAAGACACCCAACTGCACCCTTACTTGCTGATTGTACCCTTTGGATATTTCTCTTCATTTGAGGATGTATTAGAAAGGAAACCTGCTTCAAGTTGAAGGATGACTTCCATTTCTGCCTCAAAGAGTTTCATTTGAAAAGAAACACTTTGTGAGTATGAGAAGATTGTCTACAGTTGAGATGTGTCTAAGAGAAACAAGCACTGTAAACTTGTCAGTGGTGATTGGAGGAATGTAATAGGGAATTCTTAATCTCTTTCTTCTAATTTAAGTGGGGACTTGAAGGTCCATTAACCATAGAGATGTGTGAAGCTATACCAACCCACAGTGAAAGGAAGTAGAAACCAGAGGGACAGGAAGTGAGGTAAGAAGGGTATATAAAGGAGCCAGCACGAGGACAGAGAGAGGCTTTTTTGACTTTTTTTGGGTTAGGAGGTGGTTGGTTGTTGGTAGTTGGTCTTTGGGGGTTGGTTGCTGGTGGTGTGGGTTGGTGTTTAGTTGGTGGTTGGGATATATAGATATAGAGATAGATAGATGAATAGATAGATAGATAGATAGATAGATAGATAGATAGACAGATGATGGATAGATAAATAGATAGATAGATAGATAGATAGATAGATAGATAGATTCTGACTACTGAACTGAGCTGAAGGGTTTTCAGTTGGACTTTCTCTAATGGCTGTTATAGGTAGTGATAGGGTAGTTGGCTAGGTATTAGGCAATTTCTTTCTCTGCCTCTTTCCTATATTTCTCTCCTTTACTATATTCATTTTACTATATTCTTTTACTATCTCTATTTTAATTGAACTAAGTTGTTAATTGTTAAAAGCTGCTACAAATTTTCTTTACTCTGGATTAAAGGGATAATATTAATTTACAGCTTTACCATATTCTCATTAAAACTTAAGTTATTAAAAGCTGCTCTCTTATTTTGTCAAAACTCCTACTTCAACTCTTACAGGAGGAAGAGTCAGATAAGAAATCCTGGAGCATTGGACTATAGATTGAGAATTTGCATGACCTTTGTGTTTGGTATCAATCTTTTTTTTTTAAAGATGATGAAACAGTCCAGGTACAGTTAAGTAATGTTAGGGGTAAAATGAGGGGTTATTGACTGATTATATTATACTAGTGGTCACCAGGGGTTAATTCAATCCCATTAAATTACTCAAGTCAGTTTGGGATTTTTATGGTGGTTTAAATTAAAATAGAAGGAAGAAATTAAGAAGAAGAGAGAGAGAGGAAAGAGAATTTAAACTGCTCTATCTCAGGCTGAGCCAGACAGGAGTTTAGAGGCCTTGGCCAAGGGGCCTTTTCAATCTAGCTTGGCTACCAGCCATGAGATCTCCTCTATGCTACCAGTCATGAGGTTTTCTCCAGATAAGGGGTCTCTTAGGAGGATAGCACTTTAGGAGGTAAAGGAAAGGAGGAATCAACCTAACCCACTCACTGAGCACTCTGAGGCCACCACAAGCTCCTCATGATGCTGAGCCCTATGTCTCCGAGAGAGAGAGAGTGAGAGCCAGCTTGAGAGTGAGAGCCCAGAAAGAGGAAATGATGCAAAATATATAGACTGTTCTTTACATCACTTCCTGTATCTCACATGTACCAATGGTAGCTTAAGCTTGACTTAGGACAGCCCAGGGGGTTTGTCAGTTGTTTATGATTTGTCACTTGCTAGCACATGTCAGTCATAGGCCATCATCCTCAACACTTAATCCTTAAATAGGGGTGTAGACATTCCTGGTTGCTAGAATTCTTGACTAAGCAGAGTGGAGAAAATCTAAAATTCATAGTAATTTGGCTCTGGCCACACATATATCAGAAAAACCTTGAACTCAGGGCTTTTGACTCCAAATCCAATATGCTTTCCATTTAGGCACTCTGAATGCTGCTTTTTAAAAGACAAAGAGATTGTAAGGATTATATGGTGGTAAAGATGAGAAGATTTTCTTTACCATCTCATCATATGCTCCTTTTAACCCAGAAATATGGCTTTCCTATAATTGCTTTATGCTCATAATTCATTTATTGCATTGGTTTCAGTAAACCAACCATTTGGCCTTCCCTTTCATCATCTCCCTCCAGATACTTTCTTCTCCAGTCAAATTAGAAAGTTCCATAGACCTAGAATATTCCCTGAACTTCCTAATCCTTTCACCTTTAGCTCACACTGATAGTTATGAATTCTGCGAATGTTCTCCCTCTTCTGCTTTGTTCCCTGATTGATATATTTGCTTCTGGGGGAAGAACCAAGATGGAGGAGTAGCCAGATTAATCCTCTTTTTTTTGTCACCAAGAGAATTCTCTCCAACCAAGATGAAAATATCACTACAAAATAAATACAGGGGTAAAAGAACCAACAAGGAGAAAGAGTGGAATAGCCATCAAGAAAAGAAAAACTTAAAAGGTAGACAGAGAACATCTGGGGCACTGGGGTGAGAGGAGAGCAGAGGCAATAAGAGACTGTAGCAAGGAGGGAAGAGCAAGACAAGAGCAAGCCACACCCCCTCCACCATGCCCCAACCCACATCTGCTGTTACAGGTTTGGAACATAATCCCAAGTCAACATTCAGAACCTGAGATCCTGCCTGGGCAAATAGTGGTGAAAGTCAACCCACACCCCTTGAAATTTTAAACCTGCGGAGAAGTCTAGAGTTCTAGTCCAGAGTAATCTGGGCTAAAGTTGGCTGATTTGTGTGGGTCCAGAACAAATCCAGGAATCCAAGTCTGGGTTTGGGATGAGAACATAGTTCATACTTTTGGGTAAGGAAACAGTTCACAACCCTTCTCCCATCTTTTTGCCCCAAACTAATGGCAACGCTCCAGGAAGGGCAATTAGGGGTGTGCCTGATTGGGTCAAGTACACAGTGAGACCAAAAACTTGAGCCTAAACCTGGGGCTAGAATTTGATCAGCCCCTGACCTGATCAAGTGCAGAGCAAAATTAAAAAAAAAAACAACTTATGTCTAAGCCTGAGGCAAGTCCTTAAGCCATCAGCATCTCAAGGTTCAATTGAATCAGCACGGGGAGGGGCTCCCAAAGCTCTCCGCCCTCAGTCTCAGAAAATAAGCTAAGATAATTCATTGCTGGTGGAGTTGTGAATTGATCCAACCATTCTGGAGGGCAATTTGGAACTATGCCCAAAAGGTGATAAAAGACTGTCTACCCTTTGATCCAGCTATAGCACTGCTGGGTTTGTACCCCAAAGAGATAATAAGGAAAAAAGACTTGTACAAGAATATTCATAGCTGCTCTCTTTGTGGTGGCCAAAAATTGGGAAATGAGGGGATGTCCTTCAATTGGAGAATGGCTGAACAAATTGTGGTATATGTTGGTGATGGAATACTATTGTGCTAAAAGGAATAATAAAATGGAGGGATTCCATGGAGACTGGAACAACCTCCAGGAAGTGATGCAGAGTGAAAGGAGCAGAACCAGGAAAACATTGTACACAGAGATGGACACACTGTGGTACAAGTGAAGGTAATGGACTTCTCCATTGGTGTCAGTGCAGTGTCCCTGAACAATCTGCAGGGATCTAAAAAACACTATCCACAAGCAGAGAATAAACTGTGGGAGTAAAAACACCAATGAAAAGCAACTGCTTGATTGCAGGGGTTGAAGGGATATGACTGAGGAGAGACTCTAAACGAACACTCTAGTGCAAATACCAACAACATGGAAATGGGTTCGAATCAAGCACACATGTGATACTCAGTGAAATCACACATCAGCTATGGGAGAGGTGGGGGGGGGAGGGAAGAAAAGAAAATGATCTTTGTTTCCAATGAATAATGTTTGGAAATGACCAAATAAAACAATGTTCCAAAAAAAAAAAAAAGAAAAGAAGCTAAGAATAACATTAAGGAAGGACTAATGTTTAAGAGAGTATCCTAACTTCCCAGAAAACAGAATCTACTTATAATTAGATAAGAAAAATGAGCAAACAACAAAAAACTCCACCTAATTCTAAATAATTTTTATGGAGACAAAGAGTAGGTACAGACACAGAAGGGAACAGTAAAAGCAAAGGAAACACATGCAAAATCCAAAAGAAAAATATAGATTGGACACAAATTCTGGAAGAACTCAAAAAAACTTCCAAAACTGATTAAGAGGGGAAGAGGAAAAGTGGGGAAGAGGAGTTAAAGTGATGCAAGAAGAAATGAAAGTGATGTAAGAAAAAAATGGGCCAATTGAAAAATGAGAACCAAAAACTGACGGAGGAAAATCATGTCTTAAAAAATCTAGAAATGAATTATTTCATGAGAAATCTAGAAACAATAAAGCAGAATGAAAGGAATGGAAAAAAGAGGAAAACATGAAATTTATTTCTTTTAAAAATTATTTATTTAATTAATTTAGAATATTTTTCTATGGTTACATGATTCATATTCTTTCCCACACCACCTCCCCACTCCTTCCTTTAGCCAATGAGCAATTCAACTGGGTTTTACATATATATTTGGTCAAGACCTGGTTCCTTATTATTGATATTTGCAATAAAGTGATCATTTAGAGTCTATATCCCCAATCATGACTCCATCAAACCATGTGACCAAGGAAATGTTTTTCTTTTGTGTTTCTACTCAAACAGTTTTTTTTCCCTCTGGATGTAGATAGCCTTCTTTCTCATAAATCCCTCAAAATGGTCCTGGATCATTACATTGCTGCTAGTAGAGAAATTCATTATGTTAGATTGTGCCACAGTATATCAGTCTCTATGTACAATGCTCTCCTGGTTCTTCTCGTTTTGCTCTGCATCAACTCCTGGAGGTTGTTCCAATTCACATGGAATTCCTCCAGTTCATTAAAACGTGAAATATCTTATTGAAAAAAAGCAAAACAGCTGACCTAGAAAATAGATCTAGGAGGATAATTTGAGAATTATTAGACTACCTGAAAGCCATGATCAAGAAAAACCTTGGTCATCATATTGCAAGAAATTATCAAAGATAACTGCCCAGAGACCCTCCAACAAGCATATACAATTGAAATTGAAAGAATTCATAGATTGCCTCCAGAAATAAATCCTTAAATGACAACTTCCAGGAATGTAATAGCTAAACTGAAGAGCCGCCAAGCCAAGTAGAAAATACTACAAACAACCAGAAAGAAACTATTAAAATACCATGGAGCTACAATCAGGATCACACAGGACCTAATGGCTTCTCCATTAAAGGACTGAATGTCATGGGATATGGTATTCAGGAAGACAAAAGATTTGGGTATATAATGTAAAGTCACCTATCCAGCAAAAATTAGTATATTCTTTCAGGGGAAAATGGACATTCAATAAGATAGAAGATTTCTAGGCATTCCTGAGGAATAAGCCAGACCTAAGCAAAAAAATTGAAGTCCAAATATGAGACACAAGAGAATCCCAAAAAGGTAAATAGGAAAAAGAATATTTAAGGGACTCAATATGGTCAAAGTGTTTATATATCTACATGGAAAGATGATTTCTGTAATTCTCAAAAAATTACTCAGCAGTAGAAAAGGTAGAAGGAATTTACTCAGAAACAAGTTGGGGAAATAAGCTGATTATTTTTATTTGATATATATTATGCTTTGTTCCTTGATTAATGACAGATGATTTAAGGCCTAAAGGAAATCCTTCTTTCTTTAAGGAATCTTCCTGATCTAACCAATTCAGCAATATCCTCTTTTGACTGAAAGCTCAAGATATCATAAATGGTATTCATTTTCTAGCTCTCCAAACTGGTGCATCTTCCTAATTTCTCCATCTCTTAGCATTAGGGTCTAGGTTCACAATCTCAGTCACCCATTACTCTTGCCTGTCAATAATCCCTCCTTATCACCCCATATCTAAAAAGTTGTCAAGTCTTATTGAATTAAACAAATTTTCCTCTATCCATTCCCTCCTGTAAAACTAAAAGGAAGATTTGTCAGAAATCTGACCTTCTCATCAGGTTTTAATTTGAAGGGGGCAGTGACTAGGTAAAAAGCTTTATTTTAAAGTCCTACATATTCTGGGTCACAAAATCAGAGAATCACAGAACTTCAGAGCTAGAAGGGTTCTTCAACCAGATGGCAAAACCCACACATATAAAAGAACTCTCCAAATGAATCTGCTCATCATTTCTTATGATATAGTTGTATTACTTCACAATCCTGCAAAGAACAAACTGATCAACTGAAATAAGTAAAATAGTTTTATACATACATGTAAGTCAAATAATGTTTTTTTTTCCTAATGGGGGAGACCAGGGAAGGTATTTTAATGTAATAGACAAATGGATAAATATTTACAACATCCCAGATAAGCAATTATTCAGTCTTTGACAACCTACCAAGACAACAAATGTATGTCATTGGACAGCTCTAATTGTTAGAGAATTTTCCTGATACTAAATCTTAGTCAGTCTTTTTGCGATTCTTCCTTCTCCTTACCCCTCCCCATCACTCCTGGTTGTTCCCTCTGGGACTAGCTGCAGTAAGTTTGTTTCTCTTTGATATAACAATGCTTTACATCCTAGAAGACAGGTTCCATGTTCTTCCTAAAGACCCTTCATCATCCTAGTTTCCCTCCTGTGAACAATCTTCCCTGATCAATGCCCTTCTTAAAATGCATATCCAAGAGCTGATTATAATACTCTATATGAAGTATAATCATAACAACACAAAGAGGGACTTGTACTCCTTGGCAGAAAGTCTAGCACATAGTAGGTCTTAATGCAAATTCAGTAAATTAATGAAGTCACATTAAACTGCCCATCCTCTACAGTATCTCACTCATTGGATGGGGGCTTGGGTAATCAGTCTTGGAAATAGTCATGCTCATTCATGTGTGAATTATGCCTCATCTTCCCCCACCTCCCTTTTTTTCTGTTCATTTCAGCATAGTGCCCTGAAGTGAATATAACTCTCAAAACATTTGAGCAAAGTGGTGACTGTCAGAAAGATTTGTTTAACATTCAAGTCATCCCCATGCCATTTTATGCTCAAACAAATCTTCCTTTGGTCCCTGGCCCAAGGACACCCACTACTGGAGACAAGACAGGTTGTGTGGAGTAGCTTATTCCATGGTTGCATATGTCTCTGATTTCCTCGAATCACAGAATGTCAAGACTGGAAGATACTTTACAGTTCATCTTTTCCAACCCCCTCATTTCACAGAGGAGGCAGCCAAGGCTCAGAGAGGCAAGATGCTTTTCCAGAAGTCATATATTGACAGTGGAAAATGAAATACAAGAATACAGGTTTTCTGACATTCCCAGTCTTTTTCCTTCTCTACAGTAGAGCTGCCTCTAATTAACAACAACAACAACAACAACAACAACAACAACTACTACTACTACTACTACTACTACTACTACTACTACTACTACTACTACTACTACTACTACTACTACTACTACTACTACTACTACTCCTCACACCACTTTGCTTCTGCTATTCTATCTGGTTTCAACTCCATGGAACAGGACGCTTTCCCCACCTAGGTTAAACTCAGCACTCTTAATCTTACCACCATGCTTCTAATTTAAAACTTAACTTAACCTTCCTCATCCTCCTTTTCCCTCCAATTTGGAGATCTAGAGACAGAATACCAAATTCCTTCCAATGACTTTCTTGTCATAGGATAGAAACTGGACTCTTAGCTCATTCCACTCAGTGTCTGCTGCTCTGTCTTGTTTCAGCTTCTCAGAAAAACATGTCCTCTTATGTTCCTCACTCTCTTTTCTTCCCCTTTTGTGTATTGTCTCCTCCATTAGACTGTATACTCCTTGCCTGCAGGAGCTGTCTTTCTTTCTATTAATTGCATTCCCAAAACTTAGCCCAGTACCTGAAACATAGTAGGCATTTAATAATATTTCTTGGATTGGATTGCATAGAATAATGATGATGATGATGTTATTCATAGCTAGTTTTTATATAGGCTCTAAGACTTACAACATACTTTGTACATATGTCATTTGATTCTTACAACATGACAATGAAATGGATGATATAGCTATCTCCATTTTATAAATGAGGAATCTGAAGCTCAGAAAGGTTGACTGCCTTAAAGTCATAAAACTGGAAAATGAAAGAAGTAGGATTTGAATTTGGATTTCTTTCTTTCTTTCTTCCTTTCTTCCTTCCTTTCTTCCTTTCTTCCTTCCTTTCTTCCTTTCTTCCTTCCTTTCTTCCTTTCTTTCTTTCTTTCTTTCTTTCTTTCTTTCTTTCTTTCTTTCTTTCTTTCTTTCTTTCTTTCTTTCTTTCTTTCTTTCTTTCTTTCTTTCTTTCTTTCTTTCTTTCTTTCTTTCTTTCTTTCTTTCTTTCTTTCTTTCTTTCTTTCTTTCTTTCTTTCTTTCTTTCTTTCTTTCTTTCTTTCCTTCCTTCCTTCCTTCCTTCCTTCCTTCCTTCCTTCCTTCCTTCCTTCCTTCCTTCCTTCCTTCCTTCCTTCCTTCTTTGTTTTTTGTTTGTTTGTTTCCTTCTTCCTTCCTTCCTTTCTTTTTGTCTTTTACCTTCTGTCTTAGAAAGGATAATAAGTATGGATTCAAAGGCAGAAGAACAGTAAGGGCTAGACAGTTGAGGTTAAGTGACTTTCCCAGGGTCACACAGGTAGTAAGTGTCTGAGGCCATGTTTGTACCCAGTAACTCCTCTCTCCAGGCCTGGCTTTCTATCTATTATGCCATGTAGCTGCCCCAAATTTGGGTTTTTCTAATTCATAATGCTCTATCCACCATGGCAATTAATTCCATGTGATGGACTCTGTTCTTGGCTCTTTCATAAACTGAAGGAGGAATCAGACCAATCATCTTTTATTTTTCAGTCTTTGACACTATATCTCCCCCCGCCTTCTACTCATGCAGCTCCATGTGTGAAGTTCTTCCTGAAATTTCCATTTTAAGGAAGGGCCTAGACCAGTGATGGCAAACCTTTTAGAAACCAAATGCCCAAACTGCACCCTCATGCTGCATGTGAGCTGCCCCCATGTCCCAGACAGGGGAGGGAGGAACTGCTCCCATTGGGTCATGGTGGAGAGGGGGAAGGGAGCAGCTCCCTCTGGCATATATATCACAAATTCACCAATACAAGCCTAGATATTTTTCATCCCCTTGACTTAATCACCATGCCCTGATTGATGCCTCTGCCAATTCTATCCTCCACAACAAGATCATTATTTACCTTTCTTTGTATATAATTTTCCTCCATTAGAATATAAACTCCTTGAGGGCAAGGAATGTCTTTCATTTGCTTGTATTTGCATATTCATTGGTGACTGGGAAAACAGTAGAGCATCACCTATTATCAAGAACTCATGTAAAGAAGCTATAAAGGAACTGGGGTAGAATATTGATGAACTTCTCTGAACAACACAATTTTGCCATGATTCTCACAACTGACAATATCAAGGTCTTAGTCAGATCAATGAACATTGTACTGACCTCTGTTCTGCTTTTGGCATTTCTCCTGGAGTTGTCATGTAGGATCAATCATTTCTTGGCTTTTTCTGAAGTCATACTTCTTGTTCTAATTTTGGCCTGAAAGTTAACCCCAAGAAAACATATTCTTTAGCAGTGAGGATTATACATTCCAAATGTAGAACCATCAGCCACAGTAAATGGAGAAATTCTGAATGCTATGGATAAGTTCATTTACCTTGAGGGCTAGACGTTCCAGGGATGTCCACACAGATGATGAGGTTGACACACACACATTGCCAGAGCACCCTCAGTGTTTGGGAGATTCTGAAGGAAAGTGTAGGAGAAAAGAGGTATTAGGCCACCTACCAAACTAAAAGTCTACAGAGCCAGTGTGCTGACCTCACTATTGTGTGTTTGTGAAACTTGGATTGTCTACCATTGCCATGCAATGAAATTGAATGGCTTCTATTTGAATTGTCTTAGGAAGATGCTGAAGATCACCTGTCATGAGAAGGTACTAGATACTGAGACACTGGATACTGGACACTCAAGCTGAAGTACCAGGTGATCAGACTTCACTTCAGAGAGTGTAGCTCTGCTGGGCTGACCACATTGTTCAATTTCCTAATATATATTTGCCCCAAAAGACCTTTTTTTGGAGAACTCACCCAAGGCAAGTACTCACATGGAGGTCAGAATCAGGATAGAATGACACTCTAAAGGTCTCTCTGAAGAACTTTGATATCAATTATGAGACATTGGAGACACTGACACAGGACTGTCCAGCATGGTATGCCCACATCAAAGAAGGTGGTATGCTTTATGAGCAAAGCAAAAATAGAGTAATGCAAAAGAAACATGAGATGCGCAAATTTAGACATCTCCATCTTGAATATCCAGATGGGCTATTTGTGCCTGAACCTTAGTAAAGCCTTCTGATGAACTGAATCTAAGTATTTGTCTGATCGGCCTCAGTCAAACATATTGGATATTGACTCTGACATATAAAGTCATTTTGATCCTCTTCAAGTACAAATGATAACAATCAATCATTTGCATTTTCAGTGCTTAGCATGGAATGTGGAACATAGTAAGTGCTTGATAAATATTTGTTGGTTTGATTTGATTCTATGACTTTTCTAAAGTTCTTTTCCACCTTTGATATTTAGAACACTAACTTCTCTTCCATTTCGGTGTTCTAATTCTGTGTTCTAAGCTGTCTGATCTCTCACTCCAGTCTATCCTTTATTCAGCTTTAAACTGAGCTTCCTGAAGAGGAGACCTGACCACTTTATTAGCCTACTCAACAAACTCCAGTGGCTCCCCAATACTTTGAATATTAAATATAACATCTGCAGGCATTTGAAGCCCTTCATACATGGGTTATTTCTACCTTTCCAGGTTATTTATATTTTACTCACCACCATATACTCTTTGTTCCCATGCCATTGGTTTTTTTGTTCTTCGCAATGCAAGACATACCTTCATCTAACTCTATCTATTGTAACTCCTCTACATGCCTGAAATGTTTTCTCTTCATTTACAACTTCATTCAAGTCCCAGAAAAATTCCTATTCCTTACAAGAAAAATTTCACCCCCCCTTAATTCTAAAGCCTTCCATCTTCTGACAATGATCTCCAATTTACACATATATTTATGCCAATATAATGTGTATATGGTTGTTGAAATGTTTTCTTCTCCATCGATCTAGAAGCTCCTTGAATAGACTATTTTGGACCTTTAAAGAAAGGCAGAGTGCCTGGAGCATAGTAGGCACTTTTTGCCGGACTGACTTGCTGGCACATGCCAGGTATAAGACAGTTCTGTATTTCTTCTACCACAAGAAATGTTTAATTAACAAAGGACTCATGAAAATAGATCAATAAATACTTAAGATCTGAAACAATACACTTGTGGAAAATTGACCAGGTCTCTCTCTTTCCATTCTGACCTGTATGAGCAGCTACTCAGAGTCCAAGTCTTGTGGCTAGCCTCCTGACAGTTGTCATCTTCTCCTATGCAAAGGTAAAGTTACAGGGAGCACCTCCCACTGGACTGACATTCAGTGCTTTATTTAGTGGCTCCTGAACTCTAGCAGTAGGTGTCAAGACAGTCATGGAAAAAGGGACACAAGACAGAAGAAACAGTTAGCAAATGGAGTTCCAGTCTCAGACTTATCTAGTCAAGCACTCATTCTCATTGGCATGTGTAGGCTGCTGTCATAGATGCTCCTGATAAGTGAGAAGGAGAGAAAAATCCCTTTCTGGTCATCTTCCCTTTTCTGGATATGTAATGGAGATCTATTGATGTCCCATGCCACATATTCAAAAGAGGCAAAGGAAGAACTAAAGAGGTGTTTTATTTCTCCTTTAAAATATTGAATAGTCAACTTTTGCTTCTCAGACATCAATAATCTTCAATACAGTTCTCAGGGACAGGTACTATGGGGACCAACCAATCAGGAGCCTCTGCTTATGGGTGGGGCTTCAGCAAATTGTCCAATGAGACTGGAACCTAATAAAGGAGGCCAGGGCACAGGTTCAACTCCATGGGAAGCACCTTCAATCAGATTACAGATGAGCTATTTCCCTGCAATACTTCTTCCCACATCTTACTCCATTGGGCAGTATGGAACATGAGAGATTGAGAGGATGTCATGAAAAAGATGTAAAGCGCGCTTCCCTGAGACAGAAGAAATAGGGTCAGAGGATAATTTCTTTCTCTTTCTTCCTTCAAATTGAGTCTCTTTCTGTCCTATGCTGACCTTCAAGGGTGGGCCCTCTTGTTCTTTAAAAGATATCCCTGCCTCCCAATTCTTATTTCCTCAGCACTAGCCTAAGGGACTTCTCCGGTATGAGGGATCAATCCTATTTAAAGAACTGTAAGAAAGGAAATTCCCTGACTTGAATTACAACTTGGAAAGACTAGATATTCCAGTTAATTGTATTTTCTCTTTCAGATACAATCAGTCAGAATGTACTCCCTGGGCTCTGCGTTAGGAACAACAGCCACATATTCCCTCCAGGCCCAGCGAGGCTTGCTATAATTCTATAACTGTCATTGCCCATGAACCATGAGGATACCTTTAGGGGAGTCTGGGCACTGGGTCCGATTATTGGTCTTAGACACACACAAAGAAGATTTTCCATTGCTATTGGTTAATCATTCCTCAGGTTATCTCTGGCATGGTCTTTTTTGGCCCCTTTATGAGAAGCACTGCAATGGTAACATTTTTTGCTGTAACAAGAGCCAAGTAAGAAGGTCGTTTTGTCTAGTCTTTTTATTTTGCAGATGAGGAAACTGAAACCAAGAGAAATAGAGAAATTAAGTGATTTATCTAAGGTCATAGGGATGGAATATGACAGTCAGGATTTGAACTCACATCCTTGTAAAATGAAAAGATATTTCTCCTGAACTTTGCCAATTGTTTCTGTGGGAGTTGAGTACTTGTTTCTTGAATGAAAATCATTTTTTCCCCTTTGGTCAAACAATTTCCTAAATCCTAGAATGTTAAATGTGGAAGAAACTTTGGAAACAGAAATGAACATATCAGTGTTAGAGAGAACCATCAAGATCATTTAGGAATCCTGGAGAATTAGAAGCAGAAAGGATCTGGAGATTCAGTTGGTACTCCTAACTCATGTTATTGATGAGGAAAATGGTGCCCAGTGAGTAGAAGAGACCTAACAGAATCTTAGAGTGGAAAGAGTGCTCAATTACCATCTAATCCAAGCAATATTTGAAAGAAGGCATTAGGTTTTCCTCTCAATCTAAGGCAATTGGATGAAAGTATCTTTCCCTACTTATATAACCAGAATCTGTGGATGGTCCAGATATCTTTTCTACTTGTGGGTGGTGCCCTAACTTCTTGAGGAGATGCCTCAACTACTTGCTTGGTCATTAGAGGTCTGTGGTCACAATTGCTCCTCCCAATGTACCCTATACGGTGAAAACCCATAATTAATAGGTCAGCAAAGATTCAAGATTCCCCATCACTGGTCACCTGGTCATGCTTTATGCCACTGGTAGGTCTTCTCCTTACTTGATGGGGCACACTCAAATGCAGAATGCTAGCTTATTGAGAAAAACATTATAAAGGAAAATAACTGAATATATAGAATTAGCCTAATTGAATAACCTTATATTATTTTTGCTAATTTACAAATTCATCCTTATTCCAGATCAATCACTTCCTCTGGCTAGATACTGATTAATTCTATCATTTGGGGTCTTATTTAAAAGGGTCAGGAGATTCCCATTCTCTTGATGCATACTTTTCTTTGTGAGTGCAGGGGAGCCAGATGCTAAATACCTAACAATATACTGGTGCTCTCTTTTTGTGGTGGCAAAAAATTGGCAATTGGGGGAAAAACCATTCATTGTGGACTAGGTGAACACGTTGCAGTACATGATTGTGATGGAATGCTTTTGAACTATAAGATAAAACCAAGCAGGTTGCTTTCAGAAAAACTTGGGAAAACTTGGGTGAAGTGATACAAAGTGAAATGCGCAGAACCAGGAGAACATGGTAGTCAGTGACAGCAACATTGAAACAATGATCAACTGGAAGTGACAGAGATAATCTGATCAGTACAATTTTGAAGGACTCAACAAAAAAATACTATTTACCTTCTGAGAGAAAACTGATGAAGTCTGAGAAGATCAAAGCGTTATGCATTTCACTTTATTTTTTTGGCAACATAGCTAATATGTTTTCCCAGTTTTATGTGTACAATTCATATCACATTGTTTGCCTCTCAAAGGGGTGGGAAGGGGGAGGTGGAAGAAAATTCAGAACTCAATATTTCTTAATGAATGTAAAAAATAAATAAATAAAAATTTAAATTTTAAAATAAAATAAAAATAAATAAATAAATAAACATTTAAACATTTCCAACAAAATACTGCTGTTCAGAATTGAACTGTATGCCTCAGATATGATCTGACCTTGTCACACCACAGTAGAATTCTTACTTTATCACTTTTGGATGTCATGTTTTGGGTGAGTAGCTGTATGACCCGGGGCAAGTCACTTAACCTCTGTTTCCCTTAATTCATTGGAGAAGGAAATGGCAAACCACCTCGGTATCTTTTGCCAAGAAAATCACAGATGCTTTTGGCATGCTATGATCCACAGGGTCACAAGGAGTCAGGCACAAACTAGAATAACTGAACGGCTGAAAAACAACAACCTGCCTCTCTTCCCTATCATACTGCTCATTGTGCCTTTTGGAAAGCCTAAATCCATTCCAGTCTTATATCAGATGATAAGTTCTACACAAACCGCTTCCTGGTCCCCCACACTAGCATTCTCCCTCTCCAAATAATACTTATACATACTCGCTCTCTATTTTTTTATATGAGGGCAGATAATTTCCCTTCAAAATAATATAAACTCCTACAGGTCATAGATTTAAAAAATCTTTTAAAAAAAAATAAAAAAACAAACAAACCAGGTCTTGGAAAAGTGCTCCAGACGGAAGTGGTGCCCGCTGGATTTAACTGGCCTGAATTCGATTCACTAGCCTCCCAGAAGAGGTATTAGGCTGCCTCCAGAAAGGAAGGTCTCCAGAGCCATTATGCTGAATTCCCTGTTGGATCCCTCTGAATCCTGGAAGTCTGGGAAGCCATGTACAGGAGCCATTCCAGAAATCAGAATCATCCCTTTGGAATTCTCTTGGGAAGTTCTGGGAGATCACGTGTCCAGAGAAGACACTGAGCACGGCGGCCTTTTCTGTGGCTCTTTATTTCCTCCACACAAATGAGATGCTGCAAACACAAAAGCTTCAGGAGCGAACATTGCCAAAGATTCTGAACATCAAACTAGCTTCTGCAAGATACTGCAGAGGAGGCTGAGAGTTGAATATTCAAAATGGAATGCTGAAGAGGGTGGTTGACTCAGCATTTCTTCTTCAGCTTGACTTTCAGGTTTGTCGATCACTTTCTAAAGATGTGTGTCCATCTGGGGTATGGGCTTAGCCTTCGGCCAGTGGTCCTCTTCTCCAAATAAAGCATTACAGAAAACTCCTCTTGCTCTTAGCCATCTTTCATGGAGGGATCCAAGAACTCCACACTCCTGAGGCAGACCCTCTTGGAAAGTCTCTCTTGGACTCTGTGTTTACTCATCTATGTTCAGCAAAAGAAACACAAGTACATGAGGTAGACTGGGTCTCGCACTCAAGACTCGGGCTCCCTTAGCCTGTACTTAGGGCAAAAGCTGTCCATGAGCAGGCACCATAGCTGGGAGTGGCAGGATGATGGCTAGAGGAGAGGAGAGAGGGAGATGCTAGACTCCCCAAGAAATCCAAGGGATAGCTGTTACACCGTCTTCACATGCTCAGCAGAGGTGAATACAGAGTGGCACAGGGTAGACGATGCTCTAAGTGGGCTGATCCTCTTTGATTTAGGTGCCCTTCTCCCTCCTGCCATCATGAGGTCTAAGAAATTATTGCAACATGCAACAGTCTTCCAGCCTTGAGAACTCTATCCCCAGAAATAGCTGAGGGAGTTCGGTGCAATCCCAGCAATGTTCTGGGAGGAGGCAACCCCAGTGAGAAGTCTGATGATCCCTATTACATATATGTATGTGTAAACATAAGTGTGTGTGTCTATGTGTGCTTATATGTGTGTAGGTATACAACACGTCTCACCCAATAGAATAGAGATTCTTTGAGAGCAGAAAACTGTTTTGCCTTATATTTGAGGTGTCTATCACTGAAGAATGTATAGCAGCCCCTGTGTGTATAGAATTTACATTCTATTAGTGCTCCCACCTAAGCATATCAAAGTAAAAACATCCTCCTGGCAAGTGTGAGGCCACTTTGTGAGGGATGCACCCAGGGTGGAGGGGATCTGAAGAGGCCCCATCTGGAGGGAGCTGATTGATTTTAGGCTCATCAGGAACCCGGGTGGGGAAGGAGTCCATTCCAGAACGAGGGCAGCCAGTACCAAGGCATGGAGGAAGAAAGCCAAATGTTTTGTGACAAAAGGCATGATGGTCAATTCAACTGGACCAGGGAGTGCATGCTGGAAAGTCATGCGAAATTAGGCTGGACAGGTAGGAAGATGTCACGAAGACCTTTACATTTCAGAAGAGTTTCCCCAGAGGAATAGGAAGAAAAAGGGAGCCACTGGAGTTTATAGAGAGGGCAGGAATAGCATCAGTCTTATCCTTTAAGAACATCGCTTTGGCTGCTAAGTGCAAAACAAAATAGAGTGTGAAGAGATTAGAGGCAAATTAGAAAGCTATTTATTGCAACAGACCGCGCTAGAGGTAACAAGGACCCGAACTCAGGTGATGGAAGCCAGTTCTTGTTGATGCTATTTGTGGCTGCTAATTCACCATCATCATGATCCATCCCACTGTAGGGAGTCAAATCAGAGGGGGTTTCAACATGGTTATGGCTCCAAGGAAAGCAGAGGACCTCATCTTAAAATCAAGAAAATAAACCCCAGGCAAAAAAAAGATAAACTGTAAACAAAAAACCAGATATGAGAGCGCTGTTTTTGGATTGGCTGATGGTTCTTCCCTGCTGTCCACAGTCATTGGGGGTGTGCTAACTTTAGCTTTAACATATGCTCAGCAATTCAGCAGCCATCATTGGCTTTTCCAAATTCTCAACCCCTTGAGGAACCCTCAGATGACTGTTGCTCCCATAGGCAACAAATCGATGCAGATGGAATTATGGTAAGAAACTTACACTGAGCTGTCTGACCACAGACATCATGTGTTGGCCTCTCACTTTTCTCATCTGTTAAGTAAAAGGATTGAATTAAATGACTTTTGAGGTGCCAGTCCACTAAAAATCTCTGATCCCCAAGAAACCCTCTAGGGATTGTCAAAAACATTTGGCCAAAATGTTAAAACTTGCCTTTAAAAACACAATTACAGATGAAAATATTTTTATTTTCTTTCTGTTATCTCCCCCATTCCTTTTCCTTTCTCCTTTCTCGCCCTCCTGCTTTCCCCCCTTTCCTTCCTTCCCTTCATACCTCCATCACTCCCTCTACTTTCTTCTTCCCTCCCTTTCTTCCTCTCTCCCTTCTTCCCTTTCTCCCTCCATTTCTTCCTCCCTCCCTTCTTCCCTTTCTCCCTCTCTTTCTTCTTCCCTTTCTTCCATCCTTCCTGCCTCCCTCCTTTCCTCCCTGCCTTCCTTCCCCTATGCAAAGTCTAGTTAGTTCCTTAACATTTAAATCTCAGCTCCAATGGGCAGTTTGGAGATAAACTCTCACTGCCTTTCATCTTGTTATAGCAGGATCAAGGATGGGGTGTCAGGGGTCAGGAAGGAGCCATGGAAATGCAACCTCATAACTCAGAGCTCAATTTATTAGCTAGTCAGGAAGGCCTGGCAACTGAAGGCTGTGATCCTATCTAGGGAAAACCTAGGGGAGGAGGTCCCCACAATTGAGTCTGGCATGCTTTATTTCCCATTAATCCTCAGGATGAGTGAAGGGAGGGCTGTGATATTTCAAAGCTCAGTCTTGACGTCTGTGCCTTCAGCAAAAATGGCTCACGTTGCCACTATATGTTATATGTGCTGTATTTGTGTGAGTGTGAGGGGCAGTGAAGAGTGAGGGGAGAGAGATAAATGAGAGAGACAGAGACAGAGACAGAGACAGAGACAGAGGCAGAGAGAGAGAGACAGAGACAGAGACAGACAGAGAGAGACACAGAGAGAGAGACAGAGAGAGAGACACACACACACAGAGAGACAGAGACAGAGAGAGAGAGAAGGAGAGAGAGAGAGAGAGACAGAGAGAGAGACAGAGAGAGAGTGCTACAGAAAAATTAGAGACTGAAGTGAGACAGAGAGACAGAGATATAGAGAGACAAAGATGGACAGAAAGAGAAGAGAAAAAGTTAGAGGCAGAGAGAAATAGAGAGACACAGAGGGAGACAGAGAGAGAGAGAGAGACAGAGAGAGAGACAAAGAGAGAGACAGAGACACAGAGAGAGAGTGCTACAGAAAAATGAGAGACTGAAGTGAGACAGAGAGAGACAGGGACATAGAGAGACAAAGATGGACAGAAAGAGAAGAGAAAAAGTTAGAGGCAGAGAGAAATAGAGAGACACAGAGAGAGACAGATCCAGGTACAGAGAGATGCATACAAGAAAACATGCACAGAAAGGACAGAGAAAGAGACAGAGATAGAGAGATGATGACAGAAAGATAAATAGAGATAGGGACAGAAAGGTGAGGAGAGACAGAAAGAGAATGCATAGATCAAATCTGAAAAGGCACAATTGAGCAATCAGTTGACAAGCATTAATTAAATTCCAGGAACATTGCTAAATGCTGGAGTTAGGACTAGGAATAAGACCCGTGAACTCCCTTTGTCAAGGCAGGTCAGCATCTTTCTGAAATGTTGTCTTAGAGAGTTGCCCAGAGAACTGAGAGTTTGAGTAACTTGCCTAGGATCACTTAACTGGGTTGTTGGAGAAGCCGACCTAGAATCTGGATCTTCTTGGTTCTAGATTTTTCTATGCCTTATTGCTGGGGATAGCAAACCAAAAGCATGTAAAGTGCTGTTAAATTAAAAAACAATAGATGTGATCCTATGGACTCTAAGGAGTCACTGGAATTCATTGAGTTTGGGATGGTCATGATGGAACCTGTATGTTCTGGAGAAGAGCCATAGCTGTGTACTGAGCTCTTTCCTAAGAGGGGTTATGGCTGGAATCCTGTCTCTCCATCTATTCCTCCTCTCCCACATCATTCAATCAATGCTCTATAGAAGCAAGGAAGGGATTAAATGAGAGTCCGCTGCTTGGGTTTGGTTTGGAGTTCCTCATCTCAATCTAGTCCTTGGTGGGACATGGCATGGGAAAAACAGGAGGTGTGTATGAAGTGTGTTGACTTTCCTCCCTCCTTGGCCACTCCTTTATTTTCTACTTTGGGGTTTTTTATTTTCTAGCTTTGGGGTTCCAAATTTGTCTATATTTGGTGGCTCTTCTGTTGGAATCTCATTTGGTTTGGATGGCTGTTAATTTCTGCATTCTCTGGTGTCTTGGTTTCTTCCAAAGTAAACTTGTTTGCAGGCACAGTGAATCAGTCCCCATCCCTGGGTCTCATCTCACCCAGTGCCAGTAATTAAGCAAGTGCAGTGGATGTTTTCCTTTGGGCAGTGGGGGAGAGTATTTCCTGCCTGGAGTAAATGAAGCAAGATTGGAGTTTGGGAGGAGAATAAGCATCAGCCTAAGCATCCAAGCGAAGTTAGTACCAGGATGTGTGCAAAGTGACTGAATGGAGGGACAGGACCAGGGATGCTCTACTAGCTTCATGGTCCTTCCAAAAAACGTATTCATGTGAGGTGTTTTCAATCTTTTAAAATGTCATTTTTAAGTTTTTCCATGGTCTCCCTCATCTCTGTCTCCCCTCTTCCCTCCTGGAGTCAACAAGCAATTTCATCTGGTTTCACATGAGGTATTTGCAAGTTGTATCCGTATTCTTCACATCTTATCTATCATTTCCTTAAGTTAAATGTTCAAGAAATCAATGAATTAAGCCCTGATTTGTTCCATTTGTGGATTTCAGAAGCTTAAATTCTCATTCTGAAAATTTAACAACTGGATCTCTGGAGCCTGTATGAAGTGACTCCAGCAAAACAGTTTTCTGGGGGAGGAAAATTGGACATTAAATAAGCCCAATAAAGAGAGGGCTGGAGAGTTTGACTGAATGACTCAACCTGATTCCCCAAATCTTCCTAGAGAGTGGCATTGCTGTTAATGGCTGCTAATGACTTGACTCCCCCTCAGACTTCTTACTCTCCCTCTGGTTGGAGTGGAGCCCCCAGCTTTTAAGCCCCACCATTCCACTTACTAATGGCGAGCTATGACAATTAAGCGGAAGAATCAACTTCTTGAACTCCATAGAAGGAGGCCACTCTTCAAGATGATAATGGGGAGAATTTCCAATTTTGCTAAGTGAATTCGACTTGGACTTGACCTGCTCTTTCCCCAAATGCAGGCTGTGCTAACTTAGCTCTAGTTTGGGGTTGCGATTTAAGCCGACATCAGCATTACAACCCGGAGAGAGCAAACAAAGTAGATGATTCTTGACTACTCCCCCATTTATCTTCATTCACTAAATGGCCTGCACCTGTTCATTTCTTTTTCAAAATTTGAAGTCTTCAAATTTGAACCTGGTTGTCCATGCTTCCTTTCTCTTCTCCCCACAGTTTCCATGACAACCCTTAAGCATCTCTCAGGATAAATAGCTCTCGTTTATATTAAATAATGCATGGCCTGTTCTGATTAAGCATGACAGTGTGAGCGGCAGCAAATATTTCCAAGAGAAGGGATTCAAACTTTATTGTTTTTCTCCAAGTTGACAAACTCCGATAATTTGTCTCCACTTTAAGCCTTTCATCCCAGGGGGACCACTTTTCTTTCTCTATTATAGTATTTATCTCACAATAAATCACTTCCAGGAAATGGGGGAGAGGGTTGTTTCTCCCAGTCACAATGGCTGCATTAGTCTGAACTCTCAAGGACAGAGCTATTTCTGATCAAGTGCTGTTCAGCGTAGTCGTTCCCCTCAGTGCCTCCATTCATATCCAGTCCCTTCAAGTCATGGAGTCAGCCAGCTTTGTTCTGCTTCTGCAATGGGGAAAAGCTCTAAAGATCCCCTTCTGAATGTGCTGTGGTTTTGTCTCTCTTTAGGCAAGACCAGGCCGTGACTCACAAGTTTTATGATGGTGGAATAGACATTGAGCTTCCCTACCTGCATATGAGAAAAGAAGTTGTGTAAGAGGTGAGAAAAACCAACCAAACAAAAAGCCACACCTGAAACAAAACAAGAAGGCCTGGATTCAAATTTAAGCTTTATTCTAATTCCAGAATGACTTCAGAACAGAGACAGTCACTTTCTTTAGGACTATTTCCTTATCCATGAAATGAAAGCTGGTACCTAGCTGACAAGGAGGATAGAAGACTAGGCCTGGACTCAAGGACATCTGTGTATAACATTACATCACATACTCATTAGCTGAATGATCTTGGGTAAGTCATTTTACTTCTGTTAAGCTCAGTTCTCCTGGTCTTTAACATGAGGACAATAACAGTAACTCTGTCCTAAGGTTTCTGTGAGGATGTAAGGAAGTAGCATCAGCAGAGGATCTATAGGCTGTGATGTATATAGTAACCCTATAAAGGCTGTGATGATAAAGATGATTATTGTTATTAAGTGAAAGCATTTCTCCAGTTACATCTTGCCTTGAAGTCTTGGATTTTTTTTGTGGAAAAATGCTTAGGAGTTACTGGACTAGAATGATGGCTCTGGAACCTATCTCAGCTTTTATCAGAAGAATCGGAATCTCTTCTGGAAAGTAGGAGGTGGGGAGGGGAGTATAATAGAAAGAGCTGAGAACCTAAGTTACCATGTGGGCCCTGCTCCGGGGTCAATGGATGCTTTTGGACCTGCCACATATTCTTTCTCGGACCCTTTTTTCACACACGACCCTTTATGAAGACTTTGGGCTAGATCACTGCTTCCATTTCTCTAGCTAAGAGAACACATGCCACTCATTAGCATCAGACATCACTCTTTTCCTTCAGTGACTTTATTTTATTTATGTTTTTTAGCATCATGGTGACAATTTATTTTTATTTTTTTTTACTATTTTTTTTACCATTTACCATTTTTTTACCATTTGTTTATTTTTTAAATTTAAATTAATTTATTTAGTCAATTTAGAACATTATTCCTTGGTTACAAGAGTCATATTCTTTCCCTCCCTCCTCTCCCCCCGCCCTTCCCATAGCCACTGGGTATTACATGTGTCCTTGATCAGAACCTATTTCCATGTTGTTGATGTTTGCATTAGGATATTCATTTAGTCTATATCCCCAGCCATATCCCCATTGACCCATGTATTCAAGGAGTTGTTTTTCTTCGGTGTTTCTACTCCCACAGTTTTTTCCTCTGGATGTGGATAGTGTTTTTTTCTCCAAGTTGTTCAGGATCACTGCATTGACACTAATGGAGAAGTCCATTACATTCAATTGTACCACAGTGTATCAATCTCTGTGTATAATATTCTGCATCAATTCCTGGAGGTCATTTCAGTTCCCATGGAATTCCTCCACTTTATTATTCCTTTTAGCACAATAGTATTCCATCACCAACAGATACCACAATGTGTTCAGCCATTCCCCAATTGAAGGGCATCCCCTCATTTTCCAATTTTTGGCCACCACAAAGAGCGCAGCTATGAATATTCTTGTACAAGTCTTTTTCCTTATTAACTCTTTGGGGTACAGACCCAGCAGTGCTATGGCTGGATCAAAGGACAGATGGTCTTTTAGTGCCCTTTGGGCATAGTTCCAAATTGCCCTCCAGAATGGTTGGATCAATTCACAACTCCACCAGCAATGAATTAATGTCCCTACTTTGCCACATCCCCTCCAGCATTCATTACTTTCCATAGCTGTCATGTTAGCCAATCTGCTAGGTGTGAGGTGATACCTCAGAGTTGTTTTGATTTGCATTTCTCTGATTATTAGAGATTTAGAACACTTTTTCATGTACTTATTAATAGTTTTGATTTCTCTAACTGAAAATTGTCTATTCATGTCCCTTAACCATTTATCAATTGGAGAATGGCTTGATTTTTCATACAGTTGGTTTAGCTCTTTATAAATTTGAGTAATTAGACCTTTGTCAGAGGTTTTTGTTATGAAGATTGTTTCCCAATTTGTTGCTTACCTTCTAATTTTGGTTGCATTGGTTTTGTTTGTACAAAAACTTTTTAATTTGATGTAATCAAAATTATTGATTATACATTTTGTGATTTTTTTTTCTAGCTCTTGCTTGGTATTAAAGTCTTTCTTTTCCCAAAGATCTGATATGGATACTACTCTGTGTTCACCTAATTTGCTTATAGTTTCCTTCTTTATATTCAAGTCATTCTCCCATTCTAAGTTTATCTTGGTGTAGGGTGTGTCTTCCAATTTTCCCAGAAGTTTTTATCAAATGGTGGATTTTGGTCCCAGAAGCTGGAATCTTTGGGCTTGTCATAGACTGTCTTGCTGAGGTCACTTACCCCAAGCCTATTCCACTGATCCTCCTCTCTGTCTCCTAGCCAGTGCCAAATTGTTTTGATAACCACTGCTTTATAGTATAGTTTGAGATCTGGGACTGCAAGGCCACCTTATTTTGTATTTTTTTTTCATGATTTCCCTGGATATCCTTGATCTTTTGTTCTTCCAAATGAACTTTGTTATGTTTTTTTCCAATTCAGTAAAAAAGTTTTTTTTTTTTTGTATTTCAATGGGTATGGCACTAAATAAGTAAATTAATTTGGGTAGGATTGTCATTTTTATTATGTTAGCTCATCCTACCCATGAGCAGGAAATGTTTTTCCAATTGTTTTGATCTAGTTTTAATTGTGTGGAGAGGTTTTGTAATTGTGTTCATATAGTTCCTGTGTTTGTCTCGACAGATAGATTCCTAGGTATTTTACATTATCTAGGGTGGTTTTAAATGGAATTTCTCTTTCTAGTTCTTGCTGCTGAGATGTGTTGGAGATATATAGAAATGCTGATGACTTATGCGGGTTTATTTTGTATCCTGCAACTTTGCTGAAGTTGTTGACTCTTTCCACTAGCTTTTTGGTTGATTCTCTAGGATTCTTTAAGTAGACCATCATGTCATCTGCACAGAGTGATAGCTTGGTCTCCTCATTGCCAATTTTAATACCTTCAATTTCTTTTTCTTCTCTAATTGCTACTGCTAGTACAATGTTAAATAATAGAGGTGATAATGGGCAACCTTGTTCAACTCCTGATCTTATTGGGAAGGCTTCTAACTTAATTCCATTGCAGTTGATGTTTGCTGATGATTTTAGATATATACTGTTTATTATTTTTAGGAAAGGCACTTCTTATACTTTCTAGTGTTTTCAATAGGAATGAGTGTTGTATTTTGTCAAAGGCTTTTTCTGCATCTATTGAGATAATCATGTGATTTTTGTTGGTTTGCTTGTTAATATGGTCAATTATGTGGATGGTTTTCCTAATATTCAACCATCTTTGTATTCCTGGTATAAATCCCACTTGGTCATAGTGAATAACCCTCGTGATGACTTGATGGAATCCTTTTGCTAGTATTCTATTTAAGATTTTTGTGTCTATATTCATTAAGGAGATTGGTCTATAGTTTTCTTTCTGTTTTTAACCTGCCTGGCTTTGGAATCATTACCTTCCTTCAGCAACTTTAGCTTTCTGAGTGAACAATGAATGGCTGGACTGCTAAAAAATAAAACAATATTCATTAAGCTCTTACTGTGTGTGAGACACTGTGCAAGGTGCTGTAATTACACATACAAAAATGAGCTACTTCCCTAGAAGGGAAAAGTTCTCTGATGTGATAAAGAAGTCCCAGAAGACAAGCTTTCCCTCTTAGTGCACAATAGCTACTAATTGATTTGTAGCCAGTAGAATTGCCTGGGGGTCTTGAGAGTTTAAGTGAACAGCCCAGAGTCAGACAGGTTAGGTAATAGACTGGATTTGAACCCAGTTCTTCTTGACTCTGAAATCATTTCTCTCCACTCTGTGAACCTCTCACATTCCCTCCCTTGATCCTGTGGAGTCACTCTGAACATCTCAGCCCTCCTCTTTTTATAGCCCATCTGATAGGAGCCCTCTTTGCCACACCCCTTTGCCCCCCCATCTTTAGTGTTCCTCTGTCTAGTTGGGAGAGCTACATTACATATCACAAGTCTGCTCAAACAACGCCAGTGAATCTGTGTTCAAACACCTCCAAACTCTCCTGGGAACTTGGAGGCTCTTCACATCCTGATGTCATCTTCTTCCTTCTAGCCATATCTCGTTATCCTTGACCCTCAATCCACCCTGGCCCAAGCCCATGAAATGCCAGCTGCCCAGCAGATATTTAACCTTCAGACTGTGTGGAGGGAAGTTCATCTCCTCCCTCTCCTGGAAGGCCAACCCAGTTTGTCAACATTTTCCCCATACCAGAGTTATGTCCCTGAAGGTCAGTAAAAGAAAGGGGGCAGAGCCCAGCTGGTTCTCTTTTGGCACCTACCGGGGCTGGAGCAGACAGGCAAGGGACAGAGGAAGATTATTGCAGGTTTGGACACATGGTCAGGACTTAGATTAAAGAAGAGTCTTTAAATCTATGCTTATCTATCTTTTTATTAATAAAATTTATGAAAAATAATAACTGGCAGACATATTAATTTTAATTATAACAAATTATAATTATAACAAAAATATTTTTTGTTGGTTGTCTCTCGAACCGAGGATGACGATTGTCTTTGTGCGTTTTTGTGCACAAAGACACCTGTGCATGAAGATTTAAGTGGAAAAGTCGATGCACACAGACAGTCCCACTCCCTCGGCGTTGGAAGCCTGGGTCCAGTGACACGTTACACCTGGAGACTTCCTCAGCTGCATTGGATGGCTGTGTTGTCCTTTGTGCTCCAACACGCCCTAAGCACTCCACAGTGCTTTGCTGCGTCGCCCTCTCAGCCGTTGAACCTTCTTATTGGTTTCTTCCTCCTGTTCCGCCGAAGCAGTCTTCACATGCTGGGTGAGCAAAGCCCTGGTTCACCAGGGGTCGATGTCGACCCGATGGCTACCCTCACCAGGTTTAGCCGGCCTGTGGAAGCCGTTGCCCGGGGTGTGGCCCCTGTCGCATGCTAGCAGCTACTGGGAGCCAAAAGTGAGAGCTGGGTGTCAGATGAGGGTCAGAGGCTGGAGAGCTGCCCTAGGAGGGCATGACAAGCCCTCCATACCAGAGATATTACCCCTCCCTGAGCACCCCATACACCCCAAAATATAATGATATAATAATAACAAAAAATATAACTTAATCATAACAAGACTTACTCCTTGGTCTCCATACTTTCCCTTGTGCTTTTTCTTGCAGCTTTAATGACCTCATCCTTTTTGCCTACTGAATTTCCACCTGGAACCATAAGAACTAAAAAACACACTACCTCCTCCAGGAAGCCTTCCTTGGTCTCCATTCCTTAACTCCCCCCTTGGTAATGATCATCCTCCTCACACCTCATATAACAATGTGTTTCATATGTATTAAGCTTAGCAGGCAATTTTGTATATTATATTTACCTCTACACGTCCAAATCTCTCAGCTAGATTGGAATCCCCATCAAGACAAGGGCTGTGTATTTGACATATTTGGACTCAAACATGTACAGTCATTAAGTGACTTGTCCAGGGTCACACAGCTAGGAAGTATCTGAGGCCAGATTTGAACCCAGGACCTCCTATCTGTAGGTCTGGCTCTCCATCCACTGAGCTACTAAGCTGCCCCCTCCTTTTAGGATTTTTAATAGAAATGATTGTTGAATTTTGTCAAAAGCTTTCTCAGTGTCTGTTGATGTAATGTGGCTTAAAATTCTTCATAATAACTATTACTATGAAAAATTATTTTGTGTTTTCCATTATATTGAACCTGAATTCCTAGTGTTACTAATTCAAGACGATCATATATATTTATATATTATTTATATAATATTTATATGCTGAGATAACCTTTGTGTTGATATTGCATTTGATATGCTTTGCATTAGTCCCCCCTCTTGTATATGATTCTTACAAATGCTCACTTTCCCCACTTGTGGTGGGTCTACGAACCCTTATACTTATTGGGATAGAAGAGCATATGGTCCAAAGGGAAAAAAATCTTACTTTTCTAATTCAATACATGCCTTAGTTATGAACTAATGACAGCATCTGGCAGACTAAGGGAAATCTGGGCTCATCAGTTGGGGCTCATGAGCCATTGGTCGGGGTAGACGTAGACTCACAGAGTATCTTGAACATAGAGCAGTTAATCTGGGAATTCCATGTGTGAAACCATGATGAACAGACATATCAAGACCTCAAACTTCCCTGCCTTGGGGTCTCAAGTGCCATTTGGCCATACTATATACAATACTACACGAGTAGACTAGAAGGTCCATTTTGCATCCTCACAGCCTAGCATGGTGCCTTGCACATAGTAGGTACTTAATATTTTCCTTTGGATTCCATTCCAATACTACATCTAACATTTATGAAATAGATGACAATTTCCCCTCTGTGCCAAGTTTCCTCTTCCATAAAATTGGGAGCAAGAGTAGCTCTAATGACTGTCTCACAGGCTGGGAGGCTCAAATGAGAAAATATATATATAAAACTTTGCATGATTTAAAACTGTTATTTACATGCTCCATGTGTATATATGCTACAGATAAAACTATGGTAGATACACATAACACAGTACACATACTCACCATTCAGGAGCATCCTTATCCCTTCCCTTCTCCAAACGAAGACATTGCAAGAACCTGAAATAAAATAACCTTTTAATCCTTTGTGAAAAGGGCGTCTTCTGGGGTTTTGTCTATGACACAAATTCACTACCCTGTTCAAGGTGGGATTTTAAAGAAATTGGAACAGAAATGTGGCTCAGTAATGACCTTGTCCGGGTTCAGTTCAATCAAATTAATTTGATACAGCTGGCCCTAATGCTCTTCATGACCATTTTCCAGCTTGTTTCTACTTTGGGTGAGCCCTCATTTTAGGAGACCTGCAATGTGCGTTGGCCGTTTGCCATCTCTGGAGACCATCAAAGGCTTTGCACCAGTTTTGTGACTATTGTTGTGGTATTCATCCTGGAACTTGGTTAAATTTGGGTTGCCATGATTAGAGTTTAGCAAAGTTTTTTAGTTTTTGCTCATTCATCTTTCTCAAAAATGAGGTTGAATAAAGAGAGAGTCCTCTTAGAATCTCCAACTGCTGGAGCTGGAAGGGAGCTTTGAAATGATCTAGTCTATCTCCCTCTTTTAAAAATGAGGGGGGAGCAGCTGGGCAGCTCAGTGGACTGAGAGCCAGGCCTAGAGATGGGAGGTCCTGGGTTCAAATCTGGCCTCAGACACTTCCCAGCTGTGTGACCTTGGGTAAGTCACTTAACCCCCAATGCCCAGCCCTTATCCCTCTTCTGCCTTGGAACCAATACAGGGCATTGATTCTAAGACGGAAGGTAAGGGTTTAACACAAACAAAGAAACAAAAAAATGAGGAAAGCAAAGAAGAGATTTGGGAAGGATCTCAGTGGAGTTCATGGTTGATATATAATAAAACCTCAAAACTCTTTTTATTTTTTATGTGTATATATTTATATAAAACACATATGTATTTATGTACATATATGTGAGTGGATCCTTTTGCTTAGAATACTTATTTTACATAATTTGACAAAGTTAATAAGATTTTGAAAAAAAAATTACTTTATCATGGCATTAATACTCTTATCCCTTGAATAGTAACCATCACTTTAGCAAATTGACTGTTTTCCTAGCCTATCCTTGATCATAGCTTGTAGATTTTTCAATGGAGTTTAAGTCAGGTGAGCTCCAAGTCTTTTAAAACATGTTTATCTTATCTTCACTTCTTGGATACATTTTTTAACTTTTTCATGTGTGATATGTCACAAAACTGAGCAGCCATGCCCCACTTCCAGGAAGGGATTTCTGCAATTTTGGATTAATTCTTTTTAAAAAAAATTATCTTTATTTTATTCCAATAACATTTTTTCACATAAGTTTTCCAAGTTATAGGATTCATATTGTCTCTCTCCCCTCTCCCATCCTGGAACTGTCAAGCAATCCCGCTGGGTTATATATGTATTTTCACTCAAAATATATTTCCAAATTGTTCATTTTTATAAGAGAATAAACTAAAACCCCAAATCATGTACCCCAATAAACAAGTGATAAATCTTCTGTTTCTATTCAACACTTCTTTCTCTGGAGGGCGATAGCATTCTTTTTCATAATTCCCTCAGAGTTGTCCTGGATCATTGTAATACTCTTAGTAGGAAAGTCTATCACAGCTGATCATCCCACAATATCGCTGTCATTGTATACAATGATCTCCTGGTTCTGCTTCTTTCACTGCACATCAGTTCATGGAGGTCTTTCAGCTCTTTCTGAAATCATCCAGTTCATCATTCCTTATAGCACAATAATATTCCATCACCATTACATGCTACAATGTGTTTAGCCAGTCCCCAATCGAGGATCATCCCTTTAGTTTCCAATTCTTTGCCACCACAAAAAGAGCAGCTAGCAATGTTTTTGTACAAACATGTCCTTTCCCACTTTTTTATTTCTTTGGAATACAGACCTAAGAGTGGCATTGCTGCATCAAAAGGTATACATTCCTTTAAAACCCTTTGGGCATAATTCTAAATTTCCTTCCAGAATGGTTGGATCCATTCACAACTCCATCAGCAATGTGTTAGTGTCCCAATTTTGCAACTTCTCCTCCAACTTTTCCTTTACTCTCATATTGGACAATCTGCTAGGTGTGAGGTGGTACCTCAGAGTTATTTTAATTTGCATTTCTCTAATCAAGAAGAATTCAGTTCACTTTTTCATGTGATTATTGATAGCTTTGATTTCTGCATCTGAAAACTGCCTATTCAAATCCTTTGACCATTTGTCAGTTGGGGAATGAGTTGGTTTCTTATAAATTTGAATAATTCTACTTTTTATTATATGCACATGTTTACCAGAATTGATAATTTTATCAATACATAAAAAGACTTCCAGGCCCATGAGATGTTACTAAAACTCTCCATCACTCTTTTGGAGGATGGGTATCTTACACAAACTCACCTGAAAGTATTCTCTCCAAGATTACTCTTGAATAAAATACTGAGTTTCTTTCAGAACATTACTATTTCCAGTATTTTGTATTGTCTTGCCTGTGAGAAATATATATTTGTTTTCCTTAAAGCAGAGGTTAAAAGCCTTTAAAAATTGTCTTTCTCTTTGTTTTCCTAAATTCAAGTTGGGCAGCAGCGTGGAAGAATCAATAGCAGCCCTTCCAGCTTCTCTGGCCCTTTGAAAGTCTGCTTGTTTCCTAACAATTCATTGGGCTGTTTTGAAGCAATAGTTTTTCAGTTTGGGGTGTAACTCAAGATTCCAATCCTGACATTTACATACAACTATCCTTATTGGTGGAGGAATTTTCTCAAAGTTTTATAACTACCTGAAAGCAAGAGATGGTGAGATCTTGGGAGAGGAGAGTTTTTCTTCCACTGGCTTCCATCTTTGAGAGAGGAAAAGCAAATGTCCAAATTTTCTTTAGACAATGGAAAGAACAAAAAGGTGGCATGTAGTAGGGCTGGTGCCTCAGTCATATCCCTATTGCCATCAGTAGAGACTTCAGTAAATTTCCATTTAGGTGAGATCAGGGAATCTTTTTTGGTTAAGTCGAAGCATTTCAATCTCATTGGAAGACTTCATTCATTCTGTGTATTGTTTGTTGTATCCTCAAAAATGTGATTGTTGTCCTTCACATTTGAAGAAGTCCTAAAGATATCACTATGTTAGGGTTGATGTATAGGGTGTTTGGCTGTGGCTGATCAGGCCATTGTCACCTGGGAAAGTCTACCACAGGTTGGGCACAATTTGGCCCGAACCTTAGGGAAAGAGATCTTTCTAAGTTTTCACATCCAGTGTTTCCCTTGACCTACTGCAATTCTGTTTTGTTCATAGAACACTGTATCTTCTTAGATGAAGGCATACGAGGCTGAACTATCCTGTGGCCATGTCTCTTATGTCACATAATCAATACTAAAGTTATTCAGAGGGACCTCTATTTGAGTACTTGCCTTTTCTTCTTTTTTTCCACATTATTTAAAAATTATTTTAGCATATTTTTCCATGGTTACATGATTCACGTTCTCATCCCCTCCTCTTCCGTCCTTCCTCCTAGAGCTGACAAGCAATTCCCCTGGGTTCTACATGCCTTATTCCTCAAAAGCTATTTCCATAGTATTCATATTTGTAATAGACTAATCTTTTAAAAACGAAAACCCCAAATCATCCACCCATATAAACAAGTGCTGAGTCAGATATTTTCCTTCTGTGTTTCGACTCCCACAGTTCTTTCTGTAGATGTGGAGAGCATTTTTTCTCATAAGTTCCACAGGATTGTTCTTGATCATTGCATTGCTGTTAGTAAGTAGCAAAGTCGATTGCATTTGATCATCCCAGTGTTTCAGTTTCTGTGCACCATATTCTCCTGGTTCTGCTCAGTTCATGGAGGTCTCCCCAGTTTTTATAGAAATCAGACCATCCATCATTCCTTCTAGCACTATAGTGTTCCATCACCATCATATGCCACAATGTGTTCAGCCATTCTCCATCCAAGGGCATCCCCTCATTTTCCGATTTTTTGCCACCACAAAGAGCGACTTGAGTTTTCTTCTTGAAGAAGAGTTTTGAATAGTCATTTGAACAACATGCCCAGCCCGTGGGACTTGTAGAATCTGAGTCCTTGACAGTTTAGCTTGAGAAAGAAGCTCAGCGTCCAGGACCTTCTCTTGTCAGCTGAGCTTTAGAATCTTTGTAAGAAAATTAAAGGGAAGCAATTCCGTTTCCTGGCACGGCACTGGCACTGGCACTGGCACAGGCATAAAGTCCAGGTTCTACAATAAGGAAGTCAACATTAAAGCTGTGTAGGCCTTTCCTTTTGGAGGCAGCCTAATACCTCTCTCCAAATATACCCTTGGAGCCTCCCAAACCTTGAGCTAGCTCTGACAACGTATACGCCAACCTCCTCGCCTGTGTGGACGCCCCTGGACAGTGTATTGCCACGGGAAGTGAACTTATCAATAGCAACCAAAACGTTTCCAGTTGTTATAACCAACAGTTCCAGGTGTGGAAGCTGTGATGCTGGCTGGTGGAAAACATCTGCTTTCTTCATGTTAATTATCGGGCCAAAATGAGCACAAGTGACAGAGAATCAATCTTTGCTCTGTTGGATCTCAGCCTCAGAGGCTGCACTGAATGCACAATCATGTGTGAGGAGAACCTTGTCCGCCAACGGTCTCTCCACTTTAGTCTTGACTGTAGCCTTTGCAAGTTAAATGATTTCTTGTCAGTGCTGGGTTTGACCTTGATGCTGTTTCCATCCTCATTGAAGACTTCTGACAACCCCATTAAACAGGTCATGCTAAAAAGCATGGGAGCAAACCCAGAGCCCGGCTGTACTCCGTCGATGACTGGGAAAGCACAAGAGCATTGCCCATTCTCCAGAGCCCAGGCAAGCGTGCCATCATGCAGCTGTGGTACATCTTGAGGAACTTCTATAAGCACCTACATTTTCCCACAGAAGCATAACTTCTCTGATTTCTTTTTGTTATATGGCCATTATCTGCAGCCAGAATTGGCTTTAAAAACCCTTACCTTCTGGTTTAGAATCAGTACTGGGTATTGGTTCCAAGGCAGAAGAGCAGTAAGGACTAAGCAAATGGGATGAAGTGACTTGCCCAAGGTCACATAGCTAGGGAGTGTCTGAGGCCAGATTTGAACCCAGGACCTCCCATCTCTAGATCGGACTCTTAGTCTACAGGAGTTACCTTGTTACCTTGTTACAGGAGTTAAATTGGCTTTTTAAAAATTTCTTTGATTTTGGGTTTAATGATCCTTGGAATCCTTGACTTCCCCATGCCAGGAGAGGATGCAGTATTCCTAGCAGTTCTTGTAGGGTACTCTTAAGAGCCCCATTTGGCACATGCTTCCTTGGAGTCTCATCCAATCTTAAAAGCCAGAGAATTAAAAAGTAAGAGATGATCCACATGGAGATCACCAAGTCAAGTACTCAGCTGCCAGAGGGAACTGACTAAAGGTGAGGAAACCAGCTCAGGAGGGTTTCATTTAGTGAAGGTCAGACCTCTATATCAGCCTTGTGTAGGTGGACACACAGTGCACACACACACACACACACACACACACACACACACACACCTGTGATCATGACTATCACAGAATAAAACTATAGCAAACACATAGTTTGTCCCACACCACTGGAAGAAGGGCTAGTGCTAGAACTCAAACCCAGGACCTTTGAATTTTTGGTCAGATAATCATGGCCCTTCTCCCTCACTGCTCCCACACCTTTTAGAATTGCACATTCTCCTCTATTAAAACAACATAAAAGATTCCTGGCCTTGTGCTTCCCTTAGATTCTCTAGAGTATGACCTATTCTTTCCCATGCCCCTTACCTAATTTGAAACTTATTCAATTCATTCATTCATTAAGTAAGCAGTTATTAAGTTCTTACTGGGAATCGGGGAACACCAAGGCAAAAATGAAGCAGTTCCTGTCCTCAAGTGGCTTACATTCTGTTGTAGGGATGATTCACACATAGGTAAATAAATGTCGACACATATGTATTTACTTATATCTATTTGTGTAGCTCACCATTTTTCTCTCTTCTTTTTCCTTTCCTGTCTTTTCTTCTTTCTTTTCCTTCCTCCCTTCCCCGCCCTGCCCCTCCTCTCTTTTCCTTTCCTTTCCTCTCCCCTCTTCTCTTCTCCTCTTTCTCTTCATCATAGAATTGTAAAGGAATTGTCTGTGTGGGTGTCCTTAGCTCTTGGGGGATCAGTTCAGATTTCTATCTATAGGGGCCAGTCTTTGAACTCAGGAAGGTGAATATGAATGGATTTTTGCCAGCTTTCTCTAAACAAAGTGGCCAAGATTCTGTCATTTGCTTTTTGGGGAATATATCTGTCTAATGGAAAAAGAAAAAAACAACAACTTCTGGATGCCAAAATTCCCTCCCACTATGGCGGAGTTGTTACTTGCGGATTATAATATATTCATTGTCCTTTATTGCTCCTTCTGTCAGGGGTGAGAAGCATTTACCAATGTGTGTAGCTGGCATTTCTAAGGAAAAATAAAGAGGATGGAGAAGGTGCTCTTCTCGAGATAATATTACAGGGAAGTCTGTTGTAGAAATCCCCACAGAAGCCATTCCAAGCCTCCCAGGTGCCTTCAAATTCAGCCATTCCCTACTTGCAAACCTATTTAGAACAGAGACTCAAGGAAAAAGCAAAAGCCATGACAGCCTCAATCTATTATTTGTATTATTGTTCCATGCTTTGGACTATATTATGCCACCAGAGAATTTGGAATTAGTTTTCTAAACATAGCAGTGACATGGGGTCGCCCCATCTTATCCAATGAAGTTATTAAGGATGGATATGGCAGTATTGGGTAGTAGAGAAAGAATAAATGAAGGCACTTGTTGGAATATTTTTTTCCACTCTCAGTGATGTTTTGTCTTTAGAGGAGTGACAAATTTGGAAGTCTGTTAGATCAGAGGCAGCTGGTAGTTCAGTGGATAGAGCACTGGGACTGGAGTCAGCATGACTTGAATACAAATATGGCCTCAGACAGAAGGTCTGTGATCCTGCACAAGTCACTTAACTTTTGTCTAGATCAGTTATTGAACTATAAAATGGGAATTATAATAGGAACTACCCAATAGGGCTGTTTATGAAGATCAAATGAGAATATTTGCAAAAAGTACTTAGCACATTGCCTGGTACACAGTAGGTACTATATAAATGCTTACATCCCACCCCCACCCCACTAGATTCTCAAATGCAGAATGGCCTAAAACAAAGCATTTCTTCTCAGAAGTTTGAAAGGCCACAATATTTAGTGTCAGAAGATTTGGGCTCTGCTACCAGCTTTGCCACATATTGACTGTATAACCCCAGATAAGAAACTGCTGATGCAGTATCTCTAATAGTTCTTACAGAGTACTCTTTAACAGTTTTTGCATGTAAATAAATTTGTAGCAACATCCATTCTTAAACACCAAAGAATGTAAAAGGAAACAATGATACACATGTAGATCACCAAGCTAGTATTGTACTATCAGAGAACTGACAAAAGGTGAAGAAAGTAGCTCAATCAGGTTTCATTTAGCCAAGGTCAGATTTCTCTAGGGCTGTCATGGCAAACCTATTGCACATGTGCCAAAAAGGCATGCAATGACCTCCTTGTGGGTACACCTGCAGTTGGTCACCAGGATTCATCACTAGAAAGGCAGAGGGACTATAGGCAGAGCTTTTCCCCTCCCTCTCTCCATGCACCTGAGGACATTCCTCACTTCCCCCTCCTCTCTGCCTAGCAGCCCAGTGGGAGGGTTTTTTCCCTCCCCTGTCTTGGGTAAGTGGAGGAGTCCAGGGGAGGATGTGGGGGAGGGGGAGGTTACAGAGCACTCATTCTCTGTGGGGGCAGACTTGGCACTCTGTCTGGGGTTGGGGTTGGGGTGGGGCCATCAGTGTTCTAGGGTATGACTCTAGGGAAGGCTTAAGTGTGCTCAGAGTTCTAAGAGAAGAAATTATGTAGAGTTTTGAGGTAATAACTGATCATTGCTGAATGAGATAAGTTCTTGAACACTGAAGTGAAAGAATATGAAAGAATATTGTATACTTCATTAATGGGAAAATGAAAAATTGGGTAACTTTTAGTTTATTTTTTAACATGATCTCAACTGCTGCTATCAATTTTTCCTTTTTTCCTTTCAAAATTATTTTATTCTTTTCTACCATTACATGTAAGAGGTTTTAAATCCCCTGCTGAGTTGGAAAACAATCTGATAAAGATTTTACATGTTCAATCATATAAAATATATTTTTCCACATTAATCCTTTTGTAGAAAGAAAGCCAAACCCCCCCCAAAAAAAAGAATTAAGAAAGTGAAAAAAATTGTTTTGATTTAAATTCCATTAGTTTCTTTCTCTGGAAAAAGATGACATTTTTTTTTATCATGAATCATTTGGGAAAGTTTGGGATCATAATGTTGCTGAGAAGAACTAAGTTATTCAGACTCATTCATTGTTAAGTATTCCTGTCACTGTGTACAGTGTTCTCTTGGTTCTGCTTATTTACTCTGCTTCAGTTCATTTAAGTCTTTCCAGGTTTTTCTTATATTCTACTCATCATTTCCTTTAGCACAATAATATCCCATTACAATCATATACGATACATTATTTAGACATTCTATAACTGATGGGTGTCCCCTCACTTTCCAATTCTTTTCCCCCTGAAAAGGAGCTGCTTTAAATATTATTATATGTATAAATCCTTCTCTTTTTTTTTGTTTTTTATCTCTTTGGGACACAAACCTAGTAAAAGTATTTCTGGATCAAAGAGTAAATAGTACTTTCTAGCCCTTTGGGCATGGTTCAAGTCACTCTCCATAAAGGATGAATGAATTCATAACTACCCCAACAATGCATTAGCCTCTCAGTTTTCCCATACCCCCTACAAGTTTTGTCATTTTCTTTTTTTCTGTCACAATAGTCAATCTGGTAGGTGTAGGATGATACTTCAGAGTTGTTTTAATTTGCATTTCTCTAATTAATAATAGAGCACTTTCTCATGACGATAGAGAGTTTTAATTACTTTGAGAACTGCCTATTTATACATTTTGACCATTTATGAATTGGGGAATGAAATGTATTCTTATACATTTGACTCATTTCTTTCTGTGTTTGAGATACGAGGCCTTTATTAGAGAGACTTGTAAAAATATTGTCACCAATTTGATAACTGTGTATTACTTGCCATCATATTTCCTCCTGTTTTGTTTCTGACTACCACATCCACCAATTTGTGCTCTTTTCCATCAGCTCCACCCCAAAATCTTATATTTTCTCTCTCCTACTTTTCTGTAGAGTTAGACAGATTTCTAGATGTAATAGAGGTTCCTTCAACTAGGTTGCTTAAGGTAAGAGAAATGCTGGACAGATGACACTAGGAAATAAGGTTAGAGGAGAAACTGGGATTCTCATTCCTCCCTCCACCCACTTCCTGTCTTTCTGTTCATCTTAACAGCTCTTCTCAGATGGTAACTTAACAGTAGCTTTCAATAGACTAATTTCACTCTATAGTATTTTTAAAAAGGGATTAATTTTAAAGAAAGGAAGTTAGGGAGTTGGGATAGAGCAGAGGGAATTTATGGTTTCCCTAATCTATTATAAAATTCAATATAAGGAAGTAAGATTGATTTGTCTCTGAGGGGATATTGTTCATAAATTGCAGAGGAGTTTCAGAGCTATGCCCCAATCTTTTTCAATGTTAAGTTATTAGCCAGGACTGTAGAGCAGTGGTCTGCTAGCTCCTTCTCTCACAGTTCAGGAGAGCAGAAGTGAAGTTTCAGATGTGGCCTTTCTTAACTGTCTCCCTGACCAAATTCTTCTTTGGGATCTTCTCTTCTCTCCTTGATTGACAGTCCTTCAAGCTTCCATTCCTTGCATCTGCTTGCAAATCTCTGTTGTGGCAATCAGTTTCTCACATAAACCCAATTGATTGTGTATGTTCTCCCCTCATTGAACCAATTCCAATGAGACTAAGGTTCTTGGGCTCTTCTCTCACCTCCGCCATTTTCCCTGTTATTGTAAAAGCTCTTTCATGCCTCTTTAATGTATGATAATTTACCCCATTCTATGTTCCCTTTATCCTATGCATCCCTCTTTCTCATGCTTTAATTTTGTTTTTTTAGATATCATCCTATTATATGCAGCTCACACCTTTTCCCTCTGTCTCTGTATATTCCTTCCAACTGCCCTAATAATTAGAAAGTTATTAGGAGTTACAAAAATCAGAGGTATATACACAGTTTAACCTTTTTGAATGTCTTTTGAGTTCTCTTTTCTATTTACATTTTTAAACTTCTCTTCAGCCTTGTATTTGAGAGTCAAATTTTCCTTTTCTCTCTGTTTTTTTTTTTAAAATCAGGAAAGTTTGAAAGGCCTCCATTTCATTGAATTCCCATTTTGCCCTGAAGGATTATGCTCAGTTTTGTGGGCTAAGTGATTTTTGATTCAAGTCCTAGCTCCTTTGTCCTCTGGAATATCATATTGCAGGTCTTTTGATTCTTTAATGTAGAAGCTGCTAAATCTTGTGTTATCCTGACTGTGCCACCATGATATTTGAAGGTTCTTTTTGACTACTTGCAAGATTTTCTCCTTGACCTGGGAGTTCTGGAATTTGGCTATTATATTCCTGGGAGTTATCCTTTTGGGGCTTCGTTCAGGAGGTAATCAGTGGATTCTTTCCATTTATATTTTATCTTCTGGTTCTAGAATACCAGGGCAGTTTTTCTTGATAATTTCTTGAAAAATGATATCTAAACTTTTTTATTGTCAAAAGTTTCAGGCAGTCCAATCATTCTTAGATTATCTTTCCTGAATTTATCTTCCAGATAAGATATTTTTTCAATGAGATATTTCACATTTTCTTTTTTTTTTCTTTTGACTTTATTTGTTTCTTGATGTCTCACTGAGTCATTAGTTTTCACTTGCCCAAATCTAATTTCTATGGCATGATTTTCTTGAGTGAGTTTTGTACCTTCTTTTCCATTTGGCCAATACTGCTTTTTAAAAATTTCTTTTCTTCAGTGGATTTTTGTGCCTCTTTTAACAATGTGCCTATTCAGCTTTTTAATATATTTATTTTCAGTATATTTTTGTGCATCCTTTAATAAGTTATTCATTTTATTTTCATATATCACTCTCATTTCTTCTCCCTATTTTTCTGCTACCTCTTTTATTTGATTTTTAAAATGCCCTTTAAGTTCCTCCATTGATTCTTTTTGAGCTTGAGATCAATTCATGTTTTTTAGAGGTCTGGGATGCAGCAGCATTTGCTTTGTCATCTTCTGAGTTTGTGTTTTGGTCTTCCTTGTCCCTCAAATAACTTTCTATGTTGAGGGGTTTTGTTGTTGTTCTTTGCTCATTTTCCAGCCTTTTTCTTTTCTTTTAACTTCACAAAAATATTAAAGTTGGGCTCTTAAGTTGTGGTGAAGGGAACACTGTTCCAAGCTTGAGATTCCTTGTATAGCTGCCTTCTGAACCAGATCTGGAAATCTATCTGCTTTCAGTTCTTCTAAGGTGGTATGATAATGAATAGAGATGTGTTTAATACTGTCCTGACCTGTTCTTGGTCCGTGTTCCACTTTGTAACTGTGACCAGAGTCCTCTACCCCTTGTCATCACAAGTGCAGTGTGTGTTATATGTGTGAGTCCAGCAATGTGCTCTTCTTCACTCTGAGACCCTGATCTAGGACCATAACCTGGATCTGCATATGGCAATGTGACTAACGTCTTGAACCCATAGACAGCAAAGGGACCTGTGTAACCTCCTTCTGAACAGTTGTCTGTCCTCCTTTCCATTCCATTGCTGAGAGTTCAGGTAGCCTTGGCTGTTGATTCAGTCACCACCAAGGCTATTGCTAAGGTAGGGGCTGCTTCCTGTTCTACTGCCATCCTGGTGCAATAAATCCTTTGAGTTTGGCTTCTAAGTTGTTTTGGACTGAAAAATCATTTCACCCAATTTTTGGGGTAATGCTGCCCCAGAATTTATTTTGAGGTGTTATATCACAGTTTTTTGGAGGAGAATTTAAGGGATCAGGCAGATCTATGTACCTTCTCTGCCTCTTTGCCTCTGCTCCTAACTTTCAGTTTAATAACTGTATAAATACAAATCCAATAACCAGTCTATGATTATAGGACAAATGTAATTTACATGATCCTTGGCAGAAAATAAGAATTTGGCTATTCACTGTAACCTAAGCCAGGTTTGTTGGCAGAAAAGGTAAATGGTTTGAACGCAGTTAGAAAAGAGTAGCAAGAGCAGAGATTTCAGAGCTTTGTCTTCTGAGAGTGAAGCTAAAAGTGGTGTTGCTTTGGGGGAGTTGGTTCACCGAGAAGAAAGCCACAGAAACTATGAATCAGAGAAATCATCCAGGAGATCAACTCATTTGCCTCAGTGACCAAGCCTAGTAATGTGTTCGTCAAGCACAGTAAGAATAGATACAGCTGGCAAGAGTAGGGCCAAGTGAATGCCATAGTAAGGTGCCTGAGGGCTTCAATTGAGAGCGGTGGGGTGGGATTACATTATAGATATGTAATAAATGAGAATGGAAGGAGTTCCATGTTGATTGTTCAACAGATGTAAAGCAGGTTCTTTGTAACCCAGAAATCATGTTAATTAAGGAACTTTTTATCGTCAATTCCTGAAATAGAAAGAGGACACTAATGTTCATAGTACCATAGTTATTAGTTACCCTTAGTGGATGGGTTTTCTTTACTTATGTATTTCCTTTCCAGGTTTCTGTATCCATCCAGATCTCTATCCAGTCTTTCCTACAGATAATAAGTCATTGGTGGAAGACTATGATTCAGGTTTATGTGAGATGATGTATGTTTTGTTTCTGTCTTTGCTATAATGTATGAGTATCTGTGATGGCATCATTTATATGTTGTTTTAATACTACATAAATGGTCATGCATAAGAGCTAAGCGTATCATGCCTGAGCAACCCTGAAAAGGGTTCAGCAAGGCCCTCATGCCAGAGGTGTCAGTCCTCCCTGAATCCCTACACACTGCTGTACAGCACAATTGCCAACCCCCACTGAGTGTAGTGAGACATCCTTGGCCACTTATGCTGGAATTGGGAAGAATGATATAAGCAGAGGTTGTTGCCAGTTCTCAGCGAGGAGAGACTACAAGGCTGGGTGATGCATCCAGGACAGTCACTCGAAAGGAGGAGTTGGGGACAGATCTCAATGTTCAACCAAGACTGGTTTTCATGAAAAGAGATCAGAATTCACTTTCTGACTCTGCCACTTGCAATCTTTTCCCTTTTTCTGAATCTCTAACTTAAACTGTGAAGATTGGCCCAGATCAGTGATGTTAAACTCAATTAGAAACATATCCTTTCCATCTACACACTGAATTAGGAAACCAAAAATTAGCATCCTTCCTGCTGTATTGTATATCAATTTATTTTCTTGAATATTTCTTAAGTACATTTTCGCCCGCCCAGTTCAGGCTGTGAATTTGATTTCTCTATCCTAGAGCTCTCATATACTATGATGATGTGACAAGCTAGAGATCCTTATTGGCAGTAGTCAATACCAACAGATCCTTCCTTCCTTCCTTCCTTCCTCCCTCCCTTCCTTCCTCCCTCCCTCCCTTCCTTCCTCCCTCCCTCCCTTCCTTCCTTCCTTCCTCCCTCCCTCCCTCCCTTCCTTCCTCCCTCCCTCCCTCCCTTCCTTCCTTCCTTCCTTCCTTCCTTCCTTCCTTCCTTCCTTCCTTCCTTCCTTCCTTCCTTCCTTCCTTCCTTCCTTCCTTCCTTCCTTCCTTCCTTCCTTCCTTCCTTCCTCCCTCCCTCCCTCCCTTCCTTCCTCCCTTCTTCCTTCCTCCCTCCCTCCCTCCCTCCCTTCCTTCCTTCCTTCCTTCCTTCCTTCCTTCCTTCCTTCCTTCCTTCCTTCCTTCCTTCCTTCCTTCCTTCCTCCCTCCCTCCCTCCCTTCCTTCCTCCCTTCTTCCTTCCTTCCTTCCTTCCTTCCTTCCTTCCTTCCTTCCTTCCTTCCTTCCTTCCTTCCTTCCTTCCTTCCTTCCTTCCTTCCTTCCTTCCTTCCTTCCTTCTTTCCTTCCTCCCTCCCTCCCTTCCTTCCTCCCTTCTTCCTTCCTTCCTTCCTCCCTTCTTCCTTCCTCCCTTCTTCCTTCCTTCCTTCCTTCCTTCCTTCCTTCCTTCCTTCCTTCCTTCCTTCCTTCCTTCCTTCCTTCCTTCCTTCCTTCCTTCCTTCCTTCCTTCCTTCCTTCCTTCCTTCCTTCCTTCCTTCTTTCCTTCCTTCCTTCCTTCCTTCCTTCCTTCCTTCCTTCCTTCCTTCCTTCCTTCCTTCCTTCCTTCCTTCCTTCCTTCCTTCCTTCCTTCCTTCCTTCCTTCCTTCCTTCTTTCCTTCCTCCCTCCCTCCCTCCCTTCCTTCCTCCCTTCTGCCTTCCTTCCTTCCTTCCTTCCTTCCTTCCTTCCTTCCTTCCTTCCTTCCTTCATTTTCAATTCTTTGTCACTACAAAAAGAGCTGCTATAAATAATGTTGTACAAAGTAGGTCTTTTCACTTTTATTTGATCTCTTTGGGATTGAAATATAGTAGTGATATTCCTGATCCAAAGGATTTTTTAAATAAATTTTTGGATGTAGTTCCAAATTTTTGTACTAATTCACAACTCTACCCGCAATGTATTAGTGTCCCAATTTTTTCCATAACTCTTCCACCATTTGTTGTTTTTCTTTTATGTTATGTTAGCCAGTGTAATGTGTGAAAGGCAGCATCTCAGAGGTGATTTTTCTAATAAATAGTGATTTAGAGCAATGTTTTTATGTGACTTTTCTTATCTTTGATTTCTTCTTCTGAAAATTGATTGTTCATATCCTTTGACCATTTATAAATTGTGGAATAGCTCTTATTTTAGAAATTTCTTTTATAATTTTAGGAATTGTTTTATTAATAGTATTATTAATATTAATAATTAATTAATTTTAAATTTTAAATTAATACTATTATTACTAATATATTATATATAAATTATTTATAAATAACATAGTATATTAATATATTATAATAACTATTATACAATATTCATCATACAATAGAATATAAAATTAGCTAATTTCTTTACATATATGAAATTAACCATTTTACTTCTCATAATCCTCTCTTCTGTTTGACCATAAACTCCTTAATCATATATCTGATAGATACATTTTCAACACTTCTCTAATTTATTTATAATATCATCCTTTATGCCTAAATCATTTATTCATTTGTACCTTATCTTGATATATGGTCTCTAGTTTCTTTTAAGCGCCACCTCGCTGAAGCATTCCTGATTCCTCTAACATCTAGATCCTTTCCTTCCAAATTAACTTGTGCCAGTTCTGTATTTACCAATATGTTTGTAACCCATAAGTTCTAAGAATCTGTATCCCAACTCTCACTCTTTCAGATAAGTCTTGTGTCTTGGAAAAATCTCCTCCTTAAGGATTTTCAGAGCACCTTTCAGAAATTGGGAGTCATTCTGGTATCCTGATCAGTATTATTTCCTTCCTCAACATTATCAATTGAGAATCAATTTAGTCAAACAGTCTTAATTGTTAGTAGAAAGGGTATTTACTAAAATCACATAAGAATAATAGAACCCTTTATGCAAAATTCTATAATCTACTTTCACCAAAGCAAAGAGCCTAGGGGAGAGTGAGCTGAAGTTGAAATTGTACATGTAGCAAAGGGGCATCTGCCAGCTTCTGATTGGACTGTTTGCACTGAGTTTAAAATTTTTAGTTTTATGAGTGATTGAGTTATATTCTCACCTAACGAGTATCAAGGTTAAAGTAGAGTGTGGGTTTTCCATGAATGCACAAGTAAAATCCATATCATATTGCTTACCATCTCAGGGAAGGGGAAGACAGGTAGGGTGGAAAAAAAGGAGAGAATTTGGAACCAAAAATTTAAAAAAGAGAATGTTAAATTGATTTTACAAATAATTTGGGAAAAAGAAAATTTTATTAAAAAAATAAATTGGTGTGGGTGATCAACATCTCAAACATAAATAGGTATATGCTATCTTTTTGCCTAGATTATATAAGTTCCTGGTGAACAGGGAAAGTTTTCATATTTGCTTTTCAATCCTTATCATCTAGCATACAGTTAGTACTTAATTAATTCTTTTTGATTGACTGAATAGTTGACTGAAGTGTGTCTTAATTTTTTCTTGGGCTACCAGCTTTGGAAATGATCTCCTGAAACATTTCCCCAGATGAATTTAGAATTTCCCCATAAGTAAATCAATGTCGAGACTCATAGAATCCTCAAAGCTCACTGTTAGAATTTTCAAAGATCATCTAACACAGTGATGGCAAAACTTTTAGAGAACGAATTCCCAAACTACAACCCTTATACTGCATGTGAAGTCCCTGCCATACTCTAGACAGGGGAGGGAGGAAGTGCTCCCATTGGACTGCTGGGCAGAGGGGTGAGTGATGGGAGAAATGTCCTCAGGCATGCATGGAAAAGGGGAAGGGAGAAACCCCTCTGGCATGTGATCCATAGGTTCGCCAACACGGATCTAACCTAACCATGACCATGGCAGTGTAGCTGTTCTCTCTAGACAGAGAGTGTGCTCTTCTGTGGCTTAGCAGCTAAATCCAAGGCACCTGCCTGAGGCAATAGAAGATTCAGTGACTTGCCTAGGATCACATAGCTAAATAAGAATTTGAACCCAGGTGTTTTTGCTTTAAAGTTTATTTCTTATTTAATCCCCCTAATCAGTCTTCTACAAGTTTTTACTGAATCACATTGAAATGAAACAGTTCTACATTGCTTCCCTTAGACTTATTTCTGAAATGATTCCCAGTGGAGACACCAATAAATCCTGCAAATCATGAAATCCAACAAGTACTGATTGTTTTTTCCCCCCAATCTCTGAGATGGGCCAGTTTTTGTAAGTGCCTCTGTCTGTGTTAATGGATCCATCTGCTGAACCATTTCAGACAGAAATGTATGGCCCCCCTCAGGCTGTCAGAACCTAGGAGTTCACCTTTGAATTTTCCCTCCGATCCAATTATGACACCAGGCCTGCTGGCGCTGCTGTGGTAAAGGGCCTGTCAAGTTTCCCATTATAACCCCCCTTCTGCAGGAGGTCATAACTCAAAAGGAGAAATCGACTCCAGGCACAAAACGAGTCTGCTGTGGCAACAGCTCAGGCCCATCCGTGCATAGCTTTGGAAGACTCAGCTCCCTTGATTTTAACAGGGAACTAATAATTACAAAGAATGGAAAGTGTCTGTGATCCCTGGGATAAAGTCAGAGCTTCGCTCCCCAGATTTCTGCAGCCCTTTAGGACTGCACTAAGCACTTGGGTCTCTATGACTTAGTGAGGGAGATGGTGCAATTGTTATCGGCCCTGTGTTGTGGGAGAGCCATCAAAAGGCAGAATGGTTGGTGGTCTTGCCCATACGTCACACAGTAAGGCCTTGTCTTTCCTCTAACAATCAAGCTGTCATTTCTTTCTATCAGTTCTTATGTGTCAGGGACTGTGCTAAGGGCCAAGGATATAAAGACAAAGGAGAACCAACCCTTGACCTCAAGCCATTCTGTTTTAGTTGGTGAGAGAAAAAGATCGATGGTCAACGTGCATGGAATGCATACAAAATGAAAACAAGGTCATTTGGGAAGAGAAGGGAGAGCCGCTGGGAGAAAAGGAAATTCTTCACGGAATTCAGGCGCTGGGAGAGGTAGAGCTAAGGAGGTCACTCATTCCAGCCCTGGAAGAAGAAGAAAACTTGGCTTGGAATCTGACGCTTGCATTTGCTTAGCTGAGGGGCTCTGGGTAAGTCAGAGGGCTTCCCGTAAGACGGGGTTCTTCCCTCACATGTCCCAAGATTGGCTCTATAGCAACCAACATTTGCTAGAGTTCCTGTGCTAAGAAGTCATTAAATCAATTGACTCAACATGGAATCGAATTGAACAACCCTGCCATGTGCAAGCTACTGCTCTGGAAGGTGGAGAGACAAAAAATGAAAATGAATAATAATAGTGATCATTCTGATAGCTCCTGTTTCATTCTCCCACTGCTTTATACTTCATATTGCTGGCTGCATTGGTGTTGCACCCTGTTAAGGAAACCTCTGGGTTCCATGCCCTGGAGGAGCCATGAAACTCTGGCTGTCCTGGACTGATGACCTGAGAGGGCTTCACCCCTGCCATCTTCCTACCACCTGCCCCACCATCTCCCTCTTTCCATTGCTCCGGGAACAGGAGTATCAATGTACTACCCGATGAACACATTTCCCATCCCTTGAAACAGTTCCTGGCCACCAGTGCCCTATGGGTGCTGTCACCTCCATCAGAAGGAAGCAGGCATCATCTCTCTTTGTATCCATGTCCCAATTGCTCAGTTCATTGATGCTTAATGAATTATTCCATTCCTCATTTTTTTCCACAAGAGGCTCATGAGCTAGAGTGGAAATAGGAATATCCCCACCCAATTAATAGAAAGCTCCGTTGCTATTGTCAGGAGACCAAGGGCTAAATTCTAACTCTGATACGTGCTACTTGTGTGGCCTTTGACGCATCTACGCTCAAAGTCTCACCTTTAGTTTCTGCTTCTGTATCATGTAGGAGCTGAGCCCATTTTCCCTTAAAATCTGTGACTTTACTCTTCCTTAGGCCTTCCTTATCCAAATGAGACCATGCATAGGACATCCTCTGATTACCTCAGAGTACTATATGAACCTTAACTGTCATCATCCTTATTAGTTAGTCCAAGTCCCCTAGTTTACAGATGAAGAAATTGAGGCCTGAAGAGGTTGAGATTTTTCTAAGACCACCTATGTGACTTTGGTTCAAATCTACCTCTGCTGATAATCTTCATAAGGAGGAAAAAGTGGAACAGAAGATAGACAACCAAACCCCCTGCCCCAACTATTATTATGAAAACATTCCTCAATCTGTAGTGCTATGGAAATGGGGGAGGAAGGCAAGGGAGGATTTGGAAACCATTGCTTCATTCCAGCCTGTGTGACCTTAGGAGGTTACTGCCCCAACCTGGACCTCAGTTTCCTCATCTGTAAAATAGAGAGGGCTAGGCTGATCTCTAAAACCATTCTACCTTGAGACTTCATAACACATTTAGCATTTTTAAATTCCAAATTTAATACCAAAAAGAGAAGCGTAAAGTAGAAAATGAAAAGATTCTGTTTGAACCTGTGAATATCTATTATGCAGCTTGTTTTCTTTAAAGTCCATAATAAATTCAACATGTTCTTTTTAAAGCCGTCCTGCTTAGGTATTCTGAACCCTCTTTTGTTCCCTTTGGGGTGTTTTTAAGATGCTTGACTGACTCCCTTTTGTTCCTTTGCTTCCTTTAGGACTAGCTTCCTCTCTCTTATTTTGTCCTTTTCCTTCAGTAAAGAGAGAAAAATAATCCACAATCCTTGTAAGAGATGAGCATGGGCAAGCGGAAGAGACACACATGTTGCCATGTTCAACAATACGCTTCTCATTGGGCACCATGACTACTCCGTTCTGGGCTGCCCCTGTTTCCGTTTTCGAGATGAAAGAATCGATGCTTAATAGCAAAATAACTTGCCCATGAATGCCAGAATAATACGTGGGGAGACTAGAGGAACCTGTTTAATTGAAGACTTACCTGCTGCCCATAGAGCTGGGCAAATATACCCACTGGGAAAATGACATGGCATTGGAGACACAACTTAGAGGCTTGGGATCAACTCAATGTCTTAGCGGTGCCTGTTTTAGAAGCTTGGAATTACCCAAAGGCTTGAGGGAATGGCGGGCTCATGGCATCCTAACTTTCCTCTAAAGACCCTCCTGCCCTCCCTGCCACATGACCTTGTCTTGCTCTTGCCAGGAGATGCATGCCTTAGTGCCCAAAGGTTCTCTGGTTTTAATGTACAGTGTTAACATTCTCTGTGCTAATACACACTCCAGGGGACAGAGTTCACCCCTGGGCATGGTAAACACCATCTTTTATTTTTACTGTGTTGATGTGCCAGAGTGGGAACGATGAATTCACGTTGGATTTCTCAGGCAGCACGCATCCTGAGTCAGAAGAGGAAGCAAGAGTGAAGCCGATGGCAGGACTGAACAATTAATAAAGTCACACACCCACTTACCACCACGGACTCAGAGCTTTCCATCTTTAATTAGGAGCAAAGTGATGGGAATATAATACACTTCCTCTGAGCATCAAAGAGATGAGTTCTGCCCATGACTGCTTAATGGGACCAGGACACTGTTCTCTTTGGCAAATACGCAAAACAAATGACTTAGCATCTTCTTTCTAAGCTAGGATGGCACCTATATTTCAACTTGTTGGAAACTTTCCATTTCCACACCCTCCTCCCTGCCTCGTTAAAGGACTGAGTCACAGCTCTTCTGTTTCTGTATTAGCATTTTATTTCAATCACCACCCCTCCTACAGTCAGGAGGACCTAGGTTCAAATATGGCCTCGGACACTTCATAGTTGTGTGACCCTGGGCAAGTCATTTAACCCCAAATGTCTAGCCCTTACTGCTCCTCTGTCTTAGAATGGATACTAAGAGATAAGGTAAGGGTTTGAAAAATTCCTACCTCTCCTTTGCATCAGTTTAACCAAAGTCCCTATTTCTCTGCACTTTCCTCATCTCAGATCCAAAAAAAGAGGTAGCAAAGATAACATAATCTCCAGTATTCTTTTGGTACTACAGCAATATTCAACAATACCAGCCCAAAAGCTGGGCTCTCCTTTTCTTCTTCTTTTTCTGATAGGCAACTTGAGCATGGAGTAATGATGGGTACCTTAACTAATAGGCTTATGTATGGAAGAGTGCTTAGAGAACAATTATTTCGATCTGTTCTTTTAACAGAAGAGAAAAAATGACCTTAGAGTAAGTGATTTGCCCAAAGTTATGATACAGGTAATAAAACACATAGCCAACACTTGAACCCAGGCCATCTGGTTCAAAATCCAGAGGCTATTCTACCATTCCACTTGGCATCTTAACCCTAATTGCTTGGTATTATGGAAAGGGTGCTAGATTTGTGATCATAAATTTTGGATTCAAATCTATACTTAGTTATTCTGTGCCTGTTGATCTGAGGCAAGTCACTTAAGTTTTCTCTACCTCAGTTTCCTAGATCATGACTAGATGACCAATTTTAGGAGTTCTTTTAGCCCTCAATCAATGATGCTACATTCAACTGGCCCAACTTTCATATTATGTTCAGTTGCAGCTTAGGGCTAACGTCATAAATGAAAATACTATCAACAGTATTACAAAGGGGTGTACACATCGGATTTTCTCATTTTGGTAGTTGAAGATCTTCTGAAATTTTGTCTAATGAACCTGTTGAAAAAGGTAGCTATGTACCATTTATTACTTGAAGGGAATAAGGAAAACAAATCCTTCATTTTTCCTAGATGAAGATTTCTTGGTCAGGTGCCTGAAGCTCAATTCTACAAGCTGTTCTTTTAGACCAGAGTTTTTAACCTTCTTTGGGTCATGAGCCCCTTGGGCAGTCTGGTACAATCTATGGATCCCTTCTCTGAATAATGCTTTTTAAAGCTAGAAATAAAATATATGAGCTTACAAAAGAAGCCAATTATTTTGAAATATGGTTGTCATTAGATTAAAAATAGTTCATGGATCCCAGGTTAAAAAAAATCCCCTGCTTTCAAGGGGAGGAGTGGCTCCATCAGATAAGGAACAGGTAGCTAGATATCTGGAAAAGATGTCCTTAAACTCCACCTTTCCAAAACAGAGCTTATGATCTTTCCTATTCCCCAACTCATCTCTATGTTGAACTTTCCATTGTTTTTCTGAAGAATACACTCTTTTCATCCCTCCTCCCTCCCCTCCCCTCCCCTGGTTTTATAACTTCTGGGTTATTTCTGGCTCTCTCCTCCCTTAATCTAAAGTATTGTTAAATTTATTGTTGAACTGAATAATATTTTAGTTGGTTGCCAGGGATTTAGTTCCTAAATCCCAAATGAATTACTAAAGTCAGAATGGAATTTATGGTAGTTTATTTACATTAAAGAAGGAAGATATTAAGGAAGAAAGAAAAAGAAGAAAAAGAGAAAGATAGCTGCTCGGGCCTCCTCTGAGCCAGACATGAGTTCAGAGGCCCCATCCAAGGGAAATGAGTCTCAAGGTCATGGTGCCTCCAGGAAGGGCAAGGGAAAGGGAGTCAGCCTTTACATTCACCATGTGTCAGTTCAAAGAAACAGGTTTACCAGGAAAAAAAAAAAACAGGTCCAGTCAGCACTCTGCTGAATGAAAAATTATTCTCCACTCCAGTAGAACTGCCAGTAGAACTCCAGCAGAAGTGGAAGTTCAAGTTGAACTTCCAGAAGAACTATCTTCCAGCCCTTGTCACTTTATTTTAACCTTTTTTCTTGTGTCATTTCCCTTAATCTTTATGTCTACCAATCATAGCCAACACTCTGCTCTAGGACTTCCCAGAAGGCAGTCAGTGGCTTCTGATTCATTACCCACTCTTTCATATGTGGGTCACAGACCTCCCACTCAGTGTGTGAGATGGTGTTTGTACCTTTTTTGATTAAATCCCAAATGGGCAGATCTCCATACTCAACTTTAAGTACTATGCTTACACTTTTTGGATTAAATTAAAAAAAATAGACAGGGGATTACAATTGAATCTTCACAATCAAGGAAGAGCTAAGTACCTTCATTGTTGTAATCAGGGGAGAGCCTAATATAATTTTCACAGTATAAAACCTTGTATTTCTACACCCACAAAATCTGAATCTTTCCTTCACTTACTCCTCTCACAGCCACCACCCTAGCATCTTTGCTGCTGTTGTCATTCAGTCATTTTTAGTTGTTTTTGACTCTTGGTGACGCCATTTGGAATTTTCTTGACAAAGATATTAGAGTGGTTTATTTCCTTCTCTAGCTCATTTTATAGATGAGGAAACTGAAGATCACATAGCTAATAAGTGTCTGAGGTCAGATTTGAACACAAGAAGATGAGACCTCCTTATTCTAGGCACTCTATTCACTATGCCATCTAGCTGCCAATCACCTTAGTACAGACTCTCATCACCTTTCCTAGGAGAGACTTTAACAATCTGCTAGTTGCTCTCTTTCCCTTCCATCTCTGTCTTCTCCAAATGATTCTTTCCTCAGATCCCAAATGGTTCCCCTGTGAATATTTGACCGTGCTACACCATACTCAATAAACTGCTGTGTTTTCCTGTTTTCTCAATGATAAAATATAAATCTGTGTTTGGCATTTAACATTCCTTGATATACCTTTCTAGCCTCCTTCTAGAAAAACCTGCTTTGTCTACATTCAAGTTGTCTTCTTCATATATGACATTCATCTGCTATCTCTGTGCTTCTGTATTCATTGTCTCTAATGCCTGGAACATAGGCCAGCCTCATCTTTGGGTCTTGGAATATCTCATCTCAAGGGCACTTTCCATATAAAGTCTTCCTTCCTTTCCCCAGATGCTGGGTGGATCTTTTTTGGTTTATATCCTTTCTGTTTCTACATGTACATATTGTCTTCCAGGAAAGAATGTAAGCTCCTTGAGGGTAGGAATTTTGTTTATGCATGTATATATATATATATATATATATATATATATATATATATATTAGGGGAGGCAAGGTAGTCTTTGTGTCTCTAATATCTACCAGTGTCTGGAACAAAACAGGTCTTTGATAAATAAGTGATGGTTTGTTGCAGTCCCTAGATCTTCACCATCCCACCCAGATGGTCATCTTGTCCATCCAACATCGCTGACACATGAGGAAACTGAAGTTGAGTGATGGTGCCTGATTGAAGTAGTTGGCAGCAAACTTAGATTTGAAACCAGGTCCTTTTACCTTAAATTCATTGTTCTTTCCACTATGCAGTAGATTGTAGAATTTTTTCAGGGAAAGCATTCTGTGAACCCTAAACTATTGTAAGAATGGAAATTGTTGCTCTTATGTTGGATCTTACTATTCCCATCATGCTATGGGCCAGTTTCCCTGGGTCAGCAGTGCTGCCTGGTTTATTGTTTTCTGCTTTTCTAGACCTACTTAGAGGAAAATAGTGGCAATGGAGGGTATGGCTGCCATTTCTTCAGGGAAAGCAGGCATAAACTGGGTGTTCAAAAAACCTGAGAAAGCCCTTTCAGAATGCCTCATGAAGCAATAGGGAAATCAGGCTCCTATAATCAATCCCCAAAGGAAGATAATGGGATCATAGCTCTTTTCTTGTGGGGCATCAATGGGCATCTAGTCTAATCCCTACTTTTTGGAGGAGAAAACAGAGGTCCAGAGACTTAGCCAAAGTGATCAAGTTTATTAACAGAAAAGCATGAATATCAATACATGTCTTGTGGTTCCTACATCAGGGTTCTTGCTACTCTAATCACTCCCATTATCTCCTACTTCACAGTTTGCAAATCACTTCCCCCATAATAACCAAATGTAACAGGTAGGGAAAGTAGTGTCATTCCCAGTTTACAAAAAGAGGTAACCAGTATTTAAATAGAACTTTAAGAGCTATCAAAGCACATGAAATATTTAATCCTTACAGCAATGCTGGGAGCCAGGGGCTTTTTGTATCCCCCTTTTATATATGAGGAAACTGAGGCAAACAGATCAAGTCACTTGCCCAGAGATACACATCTAGTAAGCATGTGAGGATGGATTCAAACTCAAGTCTTTGTTATTAGATCCAACCCTCTATCTACTGTGCCACCCAGTTGCTTCATAAGCTACCCTTCAATTCTGCTGAAGTTTAAAGAGTTGTTGAAGTTGAGGCCCCCTGCATGGAGAGTACAAGGGCCAGAACCCAAGATTGAGGGTCCTGATTTTGGTGCTCTTCCCTCCTACTAATTCAATTCACCAAATTCTGTGAAGTTGCTACTGCAGGCCATTCAGTGTAGTAGTCACTGGGGATATAAAGACAGAATGAAACCAACTCTGCTCTCAATGAGCTTCCATTCCACTGGGAATAGATAACATCCCCATCCAAAGAAGTCAGAATCCCACAAAGCGTCCACAGAGTAGTTTCAAGAGGCAAAGGAGCTTAGCTTTGAAGGAAAATCATAATTCTTAGACCCAGAGATGTGAGCAGCACTGTACCGCACTGCCTTGACTCACCTCTCTGGGGGGGAAGCCTCACCCCCGAGGAATGGGCCTGCCCGACAAATGCCTTGCTTGTTAACCAGCCAATATGAGGAGAAAGCTTTCTGCTGCCAAGTTTTCCTTCCAGAAAGTCTTCCATGGGAAGGCGAGGGCAGAATGCAATTTCAGGAGCAGAATAGGTTTGGGGAACTCTGTCATCACTTCATTTTCCTTCTATGCAAAGAAAATTGCATGTTGCAAGCCACACTACATTTATCCTCAGATACATTTTTGGCTGTGGTCCCCATGGCCCATTTTCTGTCAAAATGTTTATATCAGCCTCAGATCAGTTGCAGAAACTAATGAAAATTGGAAAGCTGAGTGAAAGACATTTCAATGAGTAGAGAATGGCCGTTGACTCCCTAAGCAAATTCTGCTACGTCTTAGAAATCCAACTGGCTCCAATATACTCTAAAATGCAATGGGAGTAATTGGGTGATAAAGGAAAGAGATCTGTACTTAGAGCTAGGTGAAAGAACTGAACCAGCTAATGACTGGTACAATCTTGGATCTTCTAGTCATTATCTGTGTGACCTTGGGCAAGCGAAGAAGTGAACGAAGGAAGCATTTATTAAGCAGCTGTGGCGCCTAGACTGAAATTAGGAAGACTCATCTTTCTGGTTTCAAGTCTGGCCTCAGAAGCTTCCTCACTGTGTGACCCTGGACAACTCACTTAAGCTTGTTTGCCTCAATTTCCTCATCTGTAAAATGAGTTGGAGAAGGAAATGGCCAATCATTCTAGGTTCTTTGCCTCAATTTCCTCATCTGTAAAATGAGCTGGAGAAGGAAATGGCTAATCATTCTAGGTTCTTTGCCTCAATTTCCTCATCTGTAAAATGAGCTGGGAAGGAAATGGCCAATCATTCTAGTTTCTTTGCCTCAATTTCCTCATCTATAAAATGAGCTGGAGAAGAAAATGGCCAATCATTCTAGTTTCTTTACCTCAATTTCTTCATCTGTAAAATGAGCTGGAGAAGGAAATGGCCAATCATTCTAGGTTCCTTGCCTCAATTTCCTCATCTGTAAAATGAGCTGGAGAAGGAAATGGCTAATCATTCTAGGTTCCTTGCCTCAATTTCCTCATATGTAAAATGAGCTGGAGAAGGAAATGGCCAATCATTTTAGGTTCTTTACCTCAATTTCTTCATCTGTAAAATGAGCTGGAGAAGGAAATGGCCAACCATTCTAGTTTCTTTGCCTCAATTTCCTCACATATAAAATGAGCTGGAGAAGGAAATGGCCAATCATTCTAGTTTCTTTGCCTCAATTTCCTCATCTGTAAAATGAGCTGGGAAGGAAATGGCCAATCATTCTAGTTTCTTTACCACAATTTCTTCATCTGTAAAATGAGCTGGAGAAGGAAATGGCCAACCATTCTAGTTTCTTTACCTCAATTTCTTCATCTGTAAAATGAGCTGGAGAAGGAAATGGCAAACCATTCTAGTTTCTTTGCCAAGAAAATCCCAAATAAGGACATGAAGAATCAGACATGACTGAAACAACAAAAAATGTGCAAAGCACAATGCTAAGTGCTAAGCAACGTAAGACAATCCCTGCTCTCCAAGGACTCACATTCTAACAGAGGAGACAACATATAGGACAAATCTTGTCTGTAAATCAGATGGAAAGGTCTGTGAGTCCTTAGGGATCAACAGAAAAGCACATGGTTATGACTCTTCTGTAAAGATATTTCTGCTGATAAAATCATATCATTTTCTGGTATTGAACTATTTGACAGTGCCAAAGTTCTGGAGTTGAAAATCTCTTTTTGGGGTCTTTAGTAGCTCTAAGTGTATCATTTCATGCAGGAGTATTTGTCAAGCTCCATCTCCACAGAGGCTGCTTCCCAGATGCTGGCTGAGGGCACTGGGGTAGAACATTGCTATTCCCAAGGCTTTTGCTTCAGTGTCCTGGGCAGTTTCCAGAGAGATGTAAGATGAAAGTGAGGTCAACTTGGTGGTACCCTGACTTGCCTGCCATAATACCCCCTATCTCTGCCTCAGCTGCTTCCTTGCTGCTTCAGTTAGGCTGGTACTCCTGTCCTGTGTATGGCAGTTGGTTGGCAATTTGTTGGAGATAGCTGGCTTCTTCTTTATAGAATCCCCTTCTTGGATGACAGCCGTAAAGACTGTGCTGGAAGCAAGACTGATGGTCAGGGAGGGTGCCACTGTTCCTGCAGCTCCTGTGCCTCCCTCCACCTCTTGCCAAATTCCTCAACCTCTCTGACCATCAATTTTCTTCTTTTATGAGCAAAATGAAGTCTGTAATACTCACACAAGCTACTTTACTAGGAGGAAAAAAATGACTGTTAACTGCAAAGTGAATAGAAATTTGATAACTCCAATTCATATAGTTCTTTATGATTATTCAGCACTGCAGGGATGCTCAAAGAATAGCCCAATATAAAGTGGAAGGGGGAGAGGATGTAGTCGATGACTTTTATTTTACAGATGAGACAGATGAATAGCAGACAAAGATCATAGCACTGTAAGATGTAAAGCTAGGAGATCCAAATGATCAAGAAAAGCCCTAATATAGGAAAAGGAACCAGAGCTGTGCCTTGACTAATACAATGGGGTATATGAAGTAAAGGTGATTCCTGCCTCATAGAATAGCAATAGCTAGCCTTTATAGAGCCTTTTCAAGTTTTCTAAAATGTTGCATACATGATATCTCCATTTTCACAGTAGCCCTGTGAAACTGATACTATCCTCCTTTTCCCAGAAGAGGAAACAAGGGCCAGAAAGCTTAAATGATGGGCCCCTATAGCTACTAAGTGTCAGAAACATTTAATTCAGCACATCCTAAATCCAATTCCAATATTCTATCCATAATACATCCATTTAACTGCCCAAAGAGGTATGGTGAAAGAGGTGTGGATTAACCCATCAATATTATTCAGTCAGTCTGCAGTGAAGACAGGGTTAGAATTTAGACGTTTTCCTCAGTGTTGACTTCTGTAAAAAATCAAACGTATAAAAACAAAACAATAAAAAGGAACAGACATATAAGAGGTGTCTGGTTGAATGAGAGCTGTAAGCCACTCCTCATCTCCTAGACATTTGATGATTTCATTACCAATTTCTCCTCCTCCTCCTCCTTTTTCTTCCTTCTTCCACTTCCTCTTCTTCCTTTTCCTCTTCCTTCTCTATTTCATTTTATCCATTTCCATGTCTTTTTTTAATCCCCTTTATCTTCTAGTTCTCATCTGTAAAATGAGGGAGTTCACCTAGATGAAGCCTAAATCCCTTTCCATTCGCACTTTGCCATCTTGTACTCATGAATTTTTATGGATTCTATTTGGGCCCAAGTTGCTCTTCTGCTATGATTCTTTTCCATTTAAAGTTCTATGGCTATCTACCTCCAGAGAAAGAGCTGTTGGAGTAGAAAAGCAGATGAAAATACATGATTTGTCACTTGGTTAGTTGGGTATATGATATGGATTTTGGTTTTATAACGTTATTCACTTACACAAATGAATAATATGGAAATGTGCTTTGCGTGATAATACATGTACGACCCAGACTGAATGGCTTGTCACCTTTGGGAGGGGGAGGGAAGAAAGGAGGGAGACAACATGAATCATATGACTTTGGAAAACTTATGTATAAATTTGTTATTGGAATAAAAAAGATAAAATTAAAAAAAAACAAAAGAAATAGAGTTCTGTGGACAAGATCCGCTTTTTAAGGAATAAATGGAGGAATTTGCATTTAAGTTAATTTTCTGTTAGTTTACTCCAAGAAGACTTGGTTATAAAGTTTTAAGGTTAAAACTCAGTAGCAGATCATGCCATAAAAAGCACAATGGGAATGAGGCCAAGAGGTGCAGAACATACATGTCCCAGAAAACTCAGAACTCTGACAATGTTCTTTCTCCCTCCCCTAACATTCCTTCCTATATCTTTGTGCCTTTTCCCAGGCCATACAACAAATCCTCCACCCCTCTAGAGTTGGACTGCTTCCCCTCAAATCTATTCTTTAGTTCTTTCACTTCCTTCAGTTCATGGACCATATCTGACTTAACAAGTCTGTTCTGCCTCATCTGTCATTAATCTCTTCCTTCTATAGGGATGGAATCAGAACATCCTCATGCCATTTTCACCTGTTACCTTGACTAGGTGACAACATGCCTTAGTCATCTGGAGGCCTTTAACAAGCTGCTAAAAGCTTCTGAGCTACAGGCATGATGCACAAGAATCATGTTTATGTAAAGGAATAAAAACTTGGCTCTGCTGCAAGGATTCAGTATAATCGGCTTTCTAGCACATCCTGAGGAGGAAGTACCAGCAGGGAGGATGCCTTGTTTGCACCTTCCTCAGGTTTCCTTCTCAGTCCGTTGACTGGAGGAAGGCACTGGAAACTTTGAAAGATGCAGAAGAAACAAGACCTTCTCTCTTCCCAAAGGGGTCACATCGGAATCCATGGACACATATTTCTTATACTTAAGGGAAACTGTCAGGTGTCCCACAAATGGGAGGAAAATAAAACCAACTGCCAACACCCAAGAGATGTGAATTAACCCTTACTACATGTGCCTTCTTCTTTGAACTTTCTGTTGCACTGCATATGTGATTTGGGGACAGTGTGTCAAATTTTGGAGTAGAGGTATATTTCATACCAACTGTTATTAATGTATTCTCTCTGTCCATTAGCTCTAATTCATGCTACTTGTCTGGTTGATTAAAATATTTTTAATGTATAAGTTTGGAGGGAAATACACTGCTAAATATGAAATTAGAAAAACCAATGAAACTAGACGAAATGCCCCATTGTCTATCAGTGATACCTCCCCCTGGTCCTAAAAAGGATATAAAGCTAGGCTGTCTTGGGGAAACTGACTTCTCACTGAGAGTGGGATCCTCAGTTTCTATGCACTATACCTCTCAAATTATCTTGCATTTACTTATGCAAATGTCATATCCCCAAGGAGAGGGTATAATACTTGAGGGAAGAAAGTAATTTAACTCTTGTATTTGTATGTTGGATATTTAGTGCTGATTATTGAATAAAATTTAATTCAATTCCACCTGTATAACTCTCTAGATTCTATTGATGCTGGGTTTTCATTCTTGGGGGAAGGGATGTAGTACTAAAAAGAATAGTATTGTTAATAATAGTAATAAACATTCATATAACATCTCTTATGTTCCAGGCACTGTACTAAGAATTTTATGATTATTACTTCACTTCTTGGAGTTAGGGGTACATGGTCGGTGTTTAATGGATTCTTGTTGATGGAGTGATTGACACCAGTTGAAGTCAGAACTCAAAGAAGGGAGGAGATCCACAATTTCTTACCCAGTGAAACATTACCAGGAATAATAATGAAACCATGAGGCTAACATAGCAATGATCCATAAAATCTATTCTTCCATCAGAGCATACTGTATACAACGTAAAACCAATGCCCTAGAGTCACTTTGGCAAACCTATAGCACACCTACTAGGTGGAGGGGGATGGTCTCTTCCCCATCTCCACACACACTTGAGGACATTTCTCATATGACTCCCCCCTCTGCCTAACAGCCCAATGGGAGTACTTCCTCCCTCCCCTCCCTAGGGTAAGTTGGGGACCTCACACTCATGGTGGGATTGCAGTTTGGGCACTCAGTCTTTAAAAGATTCACCATCACTGCCCTAAAGGGTAAATGTGTGATGAAAAACAGGAAGAGACATTTCCAACATCAGAAGCATAGTTACCCTACATGTTTGGACCAATGACACCCATTTCATTTATATTTTATCTCATTGTATTCTACATGTATGCCTTTGAACATAAATCCCTTGTGAGCATTTATTTTTCCATTGAAAATGCAATTAATTGTGGAGGAATATGTCCCATGTTTACAGGGATCTGTGATGGCTATTTTTCTGAGTATGATGATTCACTGAATATTTTTTATTTGAATTAATCATATTCTTGGTCTAGTGAAGGTAAACACATTGCTGTGTTTTCTGAGTGAAAACAGACCCAGAGAGTAACTTAAGCCTGAAGTGACTGTCTGGTGAGACCCAGTATATGAGTTACTGGCATTCAACCCACATCTTCTTGTTCCAGTTCTAGAGCTTTTTGCCATTACTCCATTCCTCTTCTGTGGATGAAGTCAAGGTTAGTAGTAGTAGTCTCTCGGTAACCGAGGATGACGATTGTCTTTGTGCATTTTCATCTATGGTGTATAGATGAGTGTGCACAAAGACACTTGTGCGTGAAGGAGATTTAAGTGGAAAAGTCAATGCACAGAGACAGTCTCACTCTCTCGGCGTTGGAAGACTGGGTCCAGTGGCACGAAAAGTCATTACACCTGGAGACTTCCTCAGCTGCATTGGATGGCCGTGTTGTCTTTTGTGCTCCAACACGCCCTGAGCACTCCACAGTGCTTTGCTGCATCGCCATTTCATCCGTTGAACCTTCTTGTTGGTTTCTTCCACCTGTTCCGCTGAAGCAGTCTTCACATGCTGGGTGAGCAAAGCCCTAGTTCACCAGGGGTGGATGTCGACCCGATGGCTACCCTCACAAGGTTTAGCCTGCCTGTCGAAGCCATTGCCTGGGGTGTGGCCACTGCCACAAGCTAGCAGCTACTGGGAGCCACAAGTGAGAGCTGGGTGTCAGGTGAGGGTCAGAGGCTGGAGAGCTGCCCTAGGAGGGCATGACAAGCCCTCCATACCGGAGATATTCCCCCTCCCTGAGGGTTAAAGATGGAAAATAAACCTTCTTCCTATTGTTCCTTGTCATGTTTAATTCAGTGGGTGAAAAATGCCCATTGCTATTGTCTAGAATCTTTTGTAGCTCCCACTGGGATGGGAGATTAGTCCTATCCAAGCATAATATCAAAGTAGCCTACAGATGGGGGAGGTGGCTTGCGCTGAGATAGGATGGCTTGGAAAAGAATCGGCTGGAATTCAAGGGCTGACAATGGATAATTCTAATCAGAGTTGAAGGAAAGACATGAGGAATGCTCCCCTATCTCCTCCCCAGTCTTACTCACTAGCAAACTAGCTATCAATGACTGATTACTAGGGCAAACTAGCCTGGATAAAGAGGAGAAAGAGGCCATGGCTAAGGGATGCTAGCAGGAAGAAGGGAAAAAATGAATTAAAGCTTAGAGATTAATTTGTATATCTGGAAAATGAGAGGATTCGATACCATTACTTCTGAAGTTATTTCTATCTTTAATTCTATGGGCCTATGGAAATAGGTATACACACATACATTTGTATGTGAATTCATATGTATATATACACAACATACGTGTATATCCTGCTGTATTGGATGCATGTGTATACACATGAGTATACATGTATATATGCATGTATATGTTCACACCCATATCTACTAGGTATCCATGCATATAATCATGTGCTGATGATAAATATGCTTGCATGCTGATGTTCAGGCACAGCTATGTCTATAGCCATGTAGCACATCTATGTGTATTCACCACTTTAATTTTTATGGGTTTATTGTGTGGTAAATCCGTATTTAGACAGTGGGGTAAAAGCAGCCAGTGTTCCCAACTAAATATCTCTCCTTTATGCTCTAGCTGAGTACTTGAAGTTCTTAATTAATATAAATGAATTAGAATGAAGAAATGTAAAGCAGAGAGTGAGTGCTAGAGCAGAGCTCTCAAAAAATGCCACATGTGGGGCATGGAGGGGGCATGAGATGAAATGCGCTCTATTCTAAGTCCTTTGGAGTGGGATGAGATGATCTCCAAGACCTGTCCAGTTCTGAATTCTAGACTCATAAAACCGAGAGGGAACTGGGGTTCCCACCAGAGAGGCTAAGCCCAGAAATCAGTGAGGCTCATGCACAGAAGACCCGGCTCCCATTAAATATTCCCAGAGGAGAGTCATCCCTTTAAAAAGTACCAGGAGAAAGGGGATGGTTTAGAGCCCCAGACACAGTCATTGGCAGGCTGGCTTTCCTTTGGTAAAGGGCTCTTCTCTGCTTCTGCTGCTCCTGCATGCTAATGAATGTCTTGGGACTCCAAGCAGGGGTGAGGCTGGTGGTCCAGTTGATCAGGAAAGTTGTGGCTTTTCCCCCTGTCCTGAGGGCTCCCATCCTTAAAGCTCAAGGCTCAGCCTCACCAAATAGCCAGGAAGGGAAACTGAGAGGGGCTGTGTAGAGGCTTCTCAGTAACTGGAAACTCCTAAGGAAAGAGCTGGACTGTGAATAAAATGCCCTTTGGTCCTATTGGTGCTCGCCCTGGTTCTGGCCCGAGGAAGCCTCCTAGACCTGAGTAAACAATTAACCCACTTGGGTTTATTTTCTGCTTCTGCTATTCTCTGGACTGCTTGTTTCACTGAGGGTTTTAGGGGATTGCCTAGCAACCAGCTTGTTCAATTAGAGGCATTTAATTGTCTTATTGTTTCCACACAATGAGGGCCATTCAGGTTGGACCCAGCTTGGCTGAGAACAAAGCCAGGCTGTGCCTAGATCCCTTTCAGAAGGAAGGCAGCAACATTAGAGATATTTTTGGTCATTTTTTTTTTTGGGAGGATGGAGGAGAGAGAAAGCTAATTTTCAGAAATCCCAACATTGAATTCACTTAAAAATACTATTATCATTTTCAGGCAAGGGCTACTTGACAAGATCAAATCAGTACTTCATTCTCTGAAACAGGAGATGCTTTAATCTGCAGAGTTTTTAAAGTCATCGTGACTCCAGCTACGAGTCTGTTTTTATTAGGGAGACAACAAAGAGACTTTGAATCTTGTCATGACAGACTCGTGAAATTTAGGAATAACGGAATCAGTTTCATAGAACTTGAGATCGGTTAGTGGGAGGAAAACATTCCAAAGATCACTTTCTCCAAGGGAGCCCCTTTACAAAATCCCTGACAAAGTCACCCTCAAATTCCAAATCCATTATTACAGGATTCCACCTGGTTCCTGAGAAAATCCATTCCTTAATGCCTAACCACTTAGCTTTTTTTTTTTTTTTAACCTGGAATCCATCTCACTCTAACTTCTACCCATTGCCTTGACTCACTGTATTATAGACCTAAAACTAGAAGGGAGGGTAGAGGTTGGAGGAAGCTGAGAAGCAGGGAAGAAGATGGATTTGCACCAAGTGGGGATTCAGATTCAAGTGCCCTCTGGAGCTCTCCTCCATCCCTAGCTTGCTGCTCCCATTATAACAATTCAAATATTCAGACAAGCACCTTTCTCCCAGAACAAAGTCAGCTGTAAACTAGACAGAATATCGCATTGTTTCTCTGTCTCTTCCCTGAAATGGATCTTCCTGTTTTGGGTTTGGATTCCTTTTAGTTTCTTCAGAATGTGTAACCTCTGATGAGGTGTTCCATCTTAAAATGACTGCCCATACAAAAGCTGTAAACCTCAAAAAATCTGGACTAGCAAAGGAGTTACAATGACAAATCTTCAACTGAGGCAGGCAGATTAATCTGGGAAGAGATCCACATGTGTATTCCTGTGACTTCCACTGAATAAGAGAAGATGGGATGCTTATTTAGATCTTAGAAGAGGAGGGAAAGCTATGTAGAAATGGAGATTTTGAACCTTTGGACTCCATCCCCCGGAAGTCCCTTAGTATTTCCCCAAATTCCCTTTAATCTCTCCTGCACCACCCAGGAATTTTGGGAAATACTAAGGGACTTCTGGGGGATGACGTCCAAGTGTTCAAAATCTCCATTTCTACAGCTAACAACCATAGTATGGATTTCCTGGAATTTGGGAATGAAGCACCATTTACGGAAAGTTGAGCAGCACAGCAGAACTTGAAGATAGAGATGAGGAGGTACCACATAGCTACCTGCTCGGTCTAGGACAGGGTCAATCTGGGGTTTCTTGAAGACAAGGCTGTCAGAACAATATACCTTCCTTCCCTTGTGAATGTGGAATATTGAATATATTTGAGAATGTGATCCAGTGGTTGGTCAATTGGGCAAGTCACGCCATTCTGATTCTTTTTTTTAAATATCCATTACAAGAGGTCCTACATTGAGTGTATACACACACACACATGTGGATAGTTAGATAGACAGCCTAGAACTGAACCAAGTTGCCTTCTTTCTTTCATTTCTTCCTCTAGCCCAAAGATCAACTAGTGTTTTGTGGATACATATTTAACGTATTTGGGGGGCAGAAACCATTTGTCCAGTAAACTATCTTCCCTTCTCTTTTCTTAACCTTGAAAAGTTTTTTCTCTTATTTTTGGTATTTTGGAAAAAAAAAAAAAACAAACAACTTACTTCTTACCATCATGTGCTCAGCCCTGATGGCCAATCAGTATTCAGGAGAGGCTTCACTCAGTCTGACACTTAGGGAAGTCACATATCTCACCTGTGTGAGGTGTCCCGCACTTGGGGAGAAACTGAGTGGTATGGACCCACATCTTTTGCTGATGGAAATCGATTGAGATTGTCCATCTTATTATGGAATTTGTATTATAAAAATTCAGGACTTCTAAAAAATTTGCTGATCTCTAATGATTTAGAGTTGCTATCTTGACATATTTTTGTAATATGCTCTTAATTTTCTTAGTTTAGGGTGCCACCTCATTAATTAGGGGAAAGGCCCAAGAAGGAAAGCCATTTTCTTTCAATAATATCACCCCTGAAAATAATCAGTGTAGGAAATTCCTGAAGACAAAACCATCTCTATACATGCAGACTGGCATTTTCTCTGTTATTTCGTTTTAGAGCTCTTCCCAGGCCATTGAGTCAGAGATGACTTGTTGGTAGTTGTCAGGGATGGTACTTAAACATAGGACATTTATATCTATTTTTTATTTTTTTAAACCCTCACCTTTCATCTTAGAATCAATACTGTGTATTGGTTCCAAGGCAGAAGAGTGGTAAGGGGTAGGCAATGGGGGTTAAGGGACCCATCCAGGGTCACACAGCTGGGAAGTGTCTGAGGTCAGATTTGAACCTAGGACCTCTCGTCTGTAGGTCTGGTTCTCAATCCACTGAACCACGCAGCTGTCCCCAGGACTTTCCTATCTAGAAGCTGTGTTGCTTTCTACTATGTCACACTGCTTTTCTATATATGAATACTATCACAAGTGATATCAATGATCATAATAAATAATGTGGTAGATATTATTATAAATAATATTAACTTCACTTCTTTGAACCTTAATTTCTTTTTGGGTAAAACTGATTGGACTATAAATCTTAGGTCCCCTCTTTCTCTGTCCTGAAAAGCTAGATCTCTCCAATTGTCGCCCACTCTCATGACTCTAGACAAGAGAGGTTTTTGTCCCATTGTATTTAAATTCTCTTTTACAAATTTCCACTGAAATCTCCAAGACTATCAAAATCTTCTGGACTCATATATAAAAATTGAATTATGTCTTTTCCCAGTTTGTGAGGCAGACTTACAGTTAGGCCCATAATACATATAAAGTTATAGAGGGGGCAAGGAATCTGAGGATGGATTTGGGTTGGGGAATGGCAAAGAGCTTTCCAACCACCTACATTCAGTGAATAAATATTTATAAAGCAGAATGAAGTCCCAGATATCAAAATATTTTGAGGATACACCAGGGGACAATGTGAGCTTTCCCTCTTGTCCCCTGCTAGCTACAATTCTTTAGGTCTTAGCACTTCTCCCATACAACTCTCCCTCTTCCTTTCCCTCTCTCCCCATTCCCCACTTTCTCTTTCTCTTTAAGGGGACTTCAAGAGAACTCTGCCCACAAAAAAAGAAAGAAAGCAAGAAAAAGAGGAAGGAGCCTGAAATGTAGATATCCCTCCCTCAAAGGGGGCTATCCAATGGAATCTTGAAGCTGAGGTGGGAAATCATCTGAGGTGGCATCAGTTTCAGATTTTATTTAATCTTTCTGATGATGGATTTTTGGAGATCATATAGTTCAGGAGAGCAGCCATGTGGAAAATTATGAGTTGACTACCCTGAGTTTCTTCCTTGAATGGTGGAAAAAGATCTATTTTTATGTTCATTCATTTATTCACTTATTCATTTGTTCAATCCAAATAGAGTTAAGGGGTGGGTCACCAAAGCAAAACTATCAGGCACAAGAATAAACTTTATAATCCAGGGATGAGCTTCATCAGTGACAAATTCTTGGTCAGTAATAAGTATATATAAAACATTCACCACTCTTCTCCCTGCATTATCTGACATAGCAAGATCAGTTCTCCACACTATTTCACCTACTTATGAATACATGGCTATTAAGAATGTTACTCTAGCCTAGGATTTTGACTGTCTTATGGAACAGAGTTGAAAAATTGGTTCCAGGCTTTAAATCCACATTGATACCTTCATTGGGGACACACACACTCTTTTTCTTCACCAATCAATTCTCTACAAAAAAATCCCAAAGAATTTTGCTAAATGTAATTTTTGCCTATTTCACAACCCAGCTCTGATGATCCTGGTACTTCCTCCTTGAATATATTCTGATCTACTCCTCTACTTACCACTTTGTTGATGTTCACTCCTTCCTTGGATAACCTAGTGCTTACTTTGTTGTTATTTCTAACTAGGAGAATGTAAGCTCCTTTAGGGCAAGGGATACTCCCTTTTATGTCTTCATAACATTAGAGGGAAACACAGTCCCAGAAGGAGGTAGACACTTCATAAATGGTGGTCGATTGGATTAAGGAGGTAGGATCCCCTCTTCCTCTTTTGAATTCCTCCATATCCTTTCAAGCCTAACTCCAATGTCCATTCATATTTCCCTCCTACCACTTTGATCCACTTGATTGATGAGGATCTATTCTTTAAATCTCAGTGAGCTCTTTGATTTCCAGGGCTATGATGAAATCAGTTAACTTATACATTGTACATTTGTGTCTATGTTTCATCCCTTGCTAGACTGTGATTTCTATAAAGGCAGAGATTGTCTTCTTGAACTCTGTACCTTCTCCAAACACGAGCACAATGCTTTGCACAAAGAATTTAGATCATTCATAAAATGTATGAATGCAATACAATGGAAGGGAAATTAGTGCTGAATTCAAAGTGCTTAGAAATTAAATTCCTAAAGCACAAAGTACAAATTCCTAAATTGTAATGCACAAGGAGAAACCTCGAATGGTTAGAAAATAAAGAAGAAGAGGAAAAGTTGTCTAAGGAAGCAAATACGAATGTACAGAGAACTCACTGACTTGGAATTTAAAGACATACAGGGAAAATGGGACTAAGGCATTTTTGGATGCAAAGGTGGAGCTCAGTTCAATAAAATCATTTTCAGATGGGCTGATGCTCAAAATGAACTAAGTCAGGTGGTAAAGCCTGAAAACAGAAGATGATTTAAAAAAAACTTTTTTATTTTGGGGAAAAAAGAATATGATCAAAGAAGGAGTAGGTCTATTGCTTGGGATGGATCAAATAATAACTGAAGACAGGGGAGGGCAGGCCTACTTGATTTTTCTTCCTTTCCCCTTACTTGTTTTCTCTGCTAAGAATGACCTTTAGGATTGGAAAGGACAGAACAAATATGACTAATAAGGAGTTGATACCCAATATGAATATAGGGATAGTAAAAGATCACCTAGCTGCCTTTGAAGAATTCAGATGACTAAGTAGCATTGAAAAAATTGGCAGCTGGGATTTCTGAGCCACTCTCACTGATCTTTGAAATCCTAGAGAACAAAGAGGTACAGAAAGACCAGAGAATGACAAGTGTCTGGATTTTCATAAAAAAGGGGAGAGAGGAGTCTGCTAACTAAAACCCAATGATTTTGCTATTAAATTTTGCCAAATTTCTATCCAAGGCTTGGTTTTTCATAAATTCAACCCTACAGCCCACCAATGACCTAATTTTCCTAATCTCAGTTATTAAGATCTCTAAGAATCTCTTAGAATCAGATCTCTAAGAATACTTAAAATGGGGAAAATAATGCAGGTGATACCTTAAGAGGTATTGTGAAGATATTCCTTTACATAAACTTTAAAGAGCTATAAAGTGACATTAACTTTTATAAAAATAAAACTAAACACGAGGCAAAATTCTTAATCTATCTCTTATCAGGAAGACAAAGAATTTGATTCAATCTTTTCTTTAAACTAAAATTGTAGTGTCTACTTATATGAAATCCTCTAGAGTGTATAGAAATGTATATCTTGTTACTTTAATTATATAAACTTTGTCCTCCCCAAACACAATATATTGAAATGCTAGTTTTTCACTATGAGGGCATGTAGTTTTAAGTGTTATCACTCTTCAATACTCAACTCACTAGGTTGAGTCAGTTCAATACAATGAGTAAGAGTCAGGTCCTGTGATGAGGCAGCAATATGGCATCCTTTTACTGCCATATCCATGGCATCAATGCCACTGGAGTGACCTGCTAGTCTAATGTGATCACTGAATTGGTGAATGCACTTCTAATTGCCTCTTGATTTAGTGCCATTTTTGAATGATAGATCACAGGCCATTGTCCAGAATGATCTTAAACCCAAACTATTTATATCAACTCAATAGTCAGATGAAATGCCTTCTCAGCATAGCTGATGATATTCTGTCACCTTCTTACCAATCAGAATGCCTATGCTGAATAACTCAGGAAATTAGAATTTCTTCTCCTGATCAGCATGTTTATGATTAGATTCCTTGCTATCTCCTTCTCACCCAATGACTTGGTGCCTTCCCTGACACACATGTACCTAGATGCTCCATTCCTAGCAAGCTGATTGATTTTTTTCAGAGTTAATGTCAGACTGACATAAGAAACAGAGCTCTCAGAACCATCATGGCAAGGATAACTTTCCAGGATCCTTACTGCTTAGGGGCATTTCTCATACAACTTTACGTCCTGACTCTATCACTGTTCAGTAGGGAGATCTCTCCATTAGATAGGCATGTTAGTTCTGTCCACAGCAGGGGGTATACTACATTGTTAGTTGTGCATCCAAAACAATGAAGTTTCCTTTTAGGACCCTTCTTGCATATGTGTCTCTATGACAAGATAAGCTAACCAAGGAAGGCCTGGTCTTGGGTTTATTGAATCCATAGTGGCTTGGTGATTGTTGAAGAATCCTAACAAGCAGAGTAGGTTCAGGTAAGGGTATAGATTGCTCTTGTAATAAAAGAGAGGCAAAATCATGTGACTTTCTTAACTCACATTTTGTACCTTCTCAAAGCTTGATTATATCTTATTGTATATCATTCTTAGAATTGTGATGTTCAAGGAAGGGACCAAATGGACCTTAGTTAAATGTCCATATCTATATAGATAGATGAAAGAGAGAGAGAGAGAGAGAGAGAGAGTTGAAATTGGATAATAGTGTGAGGATGCCATAGAAATATGTAAATAATGTTATAATTCAAGTATGCATGAAAGTCATGTAAAATGTTCTGACAATTAAAAATTATGAGAGAATGGATTCTGGGTAAGAAAATCAATTTATTGTTCAAGTTAGCAATAACCAAGCAAATAATTGGTCAGTAATCTCTCTTAGTAATCAGACACAAAAATATGGTATTTTGAGTCATTCAATACAATTTTCAAAGATCACTATTCAGCCATTTTCTTGACCTCTCTCATTGGTGAATATCTACTGAGGAGGAAGAATAATTTTCTCTCACTCCCTTCCCAATTCCCAATTACAGTAGTGTGGGAGTCATGCCTGCTCATATGATTCCAGTAGACTTTGGTGATCTAGATGGGATGATCAAGTTATCAAGGTTACATTTTGATCCTTATAGCTCATTCTAATGGGGAATCCAAGGACATGTGCCTTGCTGCCATCCAGACATAAGTAACTTGAGCCAGTTTTATTTACTGTACTGAATTAAGCTCAGAATCTTTCATTTCAATCACCCCAACTTAGAAGATGCTTTGGGGGTAGGGAAAGTTAAAAGCATTCCTTGGATTTGTTAGAAAGGAAGAAAGGAACAAGGGAAAAAGGTTTGAAAGATGGACCCAAGTCTCAAATTATATAAAGCATTACTTAGAAATAATGTAATATTAGAAATATATCTCATAAGTACATGACGAGTTGTATCTTTCCTAAGCCTCCTTGGGTATTTTTGGCATTTGGAAATCCAGAAGGGATTTTTAAAATCATATAGTAAAAAGCAGAGTGGAACAACAATTTAATTGACAATAGCTTGGAAAAGGATTCAGCCTCCACTTATAAATCCCTGGTGGTTGAGAATATACCACCTTCTAAGGGATTCCCTTTCATAGCTTGATGATTCTTATTAGAAAGTCTAACCCCTTCTAAAAAGAGTTTATTCCTTCCTCTAATCGTAGATGGTCTGACATGAAGTCAACACAATAAATTAATTTTTAAGCATTCAATCATACAATTGGTTGAAAGAACAGGGAATGTTAGAGTATGGTGAAGCTAAGAACTATGTTCAAATATTTGAATGGTTGGAGTATGGACAGAACATTAGATTTGTTCTCTCTTTAGTACTAGAGCACAGAACTAGGAACAATGGATTGTTATTGCAAAGACGGTAATTAAAGACCAGAAATGTCATGAAAACAAAATCTTCCCTATATTTAGAACCATCCAAAAGTGGAATGGATTGGAAGTTGTCCAGCAGACAGTAGATGATCTCTTGTTGGGTACACTCTACTGGGAATTTATCTGAACTGGAAAAGATGGCTGCCAATCTCCTATAATTCTGAAATCTGAGACTTTGATTTTCTTTAATTTCTACATATTGTTTCTAGTTCTGCCTGCTGGGACCAAGAAGGGCTTTAATTTCTTTTACTCATAATGCCATTCAAGTAACTCACAACAGGGAATCCTCAACTAAAATTTTCTTCCCTAAATTAAAGCTCTCCAGTTTCTCTTACTGATTCTTCTAGGCATGAGGTCCTTCCCCTATCTTATTCAAACTCCTCATTAATAGTCTCTTTTCTTCTCAGAAGAAAACGTATTTTGGACATAGTAGAACTAATTCTGTCTACAAATTTTATCTGCCAAGATAAGTTCACACTACTTCTTTGAATGGCTAAATTATTTAAGAATATTTATTATTGAACATAATTCTGCATTTTGATCTTATGTGATTCCCATGCTTTTGATTAAATTGTTTATTTCTGAAATCTTCACCTTCTTGGTGCCTAAAGAAATCCCTGTAGAAAGTATGCTGAATTGAGGAAAGACAACATTCTGGCCAGTGGGTACAATCAGAAAAAATGCCTGGAGCCCAGAGATGGGCTGTCTTGTTCATAGAACAATCATCAGGATTTTGTAACTGAATTAAAAAGTAAGGTATGATAAGGATGTAAAAGTAAGAGGTACCAGATTATGAAGGGATTTGAATGACAAATAGAACATTTTGTATTTGATCCTAGAGGCAATAGGGAGCCACTGGAGTTTGTTGATCCTGTATGTGTATAACCTTTGTTTGGGGACAAATCAGATTAGTGGCTGGAGGAGGTATTGAAACAAAGAGAAATCTAAGGCAGGAAGGATCCACCAGCAGGCTATTACTGACAGTCTAGGTGTAAGGTGTAGGGGACTTGCCCTAAGGTGATGACAGTGGCAGACTAAAGGAAAGGGTGTGCAGGAGAGATGTTACAGAGGAGAAATCAACAGGCCTTACAAAGGATTGGATATGGGAGATGAGGAATCATGAAGAGTACAAGATGATTCCTAGATTTCAAGCCTGAGGATCAGGGAGGGTGGCATGGTCCTCTATAATAATAGGGAAAGTAGAAGGTGAGGAGAGTTTAGAAAAAATGAGTTTAGTTTTTGAATTTAGTTATGAATTGAACATATTGATATTTCTGACCTCTCACATATATTTGGACATGTTAAACTGTCTCCTGATTATCCAGTTTAAAATGTCTGAGAGGCCAGGGGACATACAGTGTTGGAGCAAAGAACATGAGGCAAGATAGGTAGATCTGAGAATCTTCTATAATGAGATGATAATTAAATTGATGGAAGTTTCTGAGATTACTGAGGTAGTATAGGGGAGAAAAGAAATGGGTCTAGGCCAGAACTCTAAGCACATCTACATTTAGAAGGTATAATCTAGAAAAGGTTCTAGCAAAAGAGGCAATGAAGGTATAACCATGAGAATCAAAAGAAGGAGATACCCCAAAATAAAGCAAGAAGATGGTATCAAGGTGGATAGGCCAAGGAAAATGAGGATAGAGAAAAAGTGCTCTGGATTGACAACTAAGGGGTCATTCAGAACTTTGGACAGAGCTGTTTTGGTGCAATGAGATTGGAAACCAGATAATTAGGGGTTACAAAGTGAGTGGGAGCAAAGAAAGTAGAGGGAGTTATCACAGAGGAGCTCTTCAAGGAGTTTAATTACAAAGGGCAGAAGAGATGTAGGGCATTAATTAGTAGAAATAGAAATTTCCAATGAGGGAAACCAGGGGATGTTTATAGGCAGAAGAGAATTAGCCATTAGTCAGAGAGACTGAAAATAAGTGACAGAATGAGAATTTAATGTAAAAATACTACTATTTATATTTATATAATTACCTCTTTTTCTTCTTTATATCTGACATCCTCAGGGCATATACTTATTAGTAATAATGCTGGGTCAAAGGATATCAACATCTAAATGATTTTTGAATATTATTCTAAATGCTTTCCAGAATGACTTGTCAAATCCACAGCTCTACCAACAGGGGGTGTTAGTGTGTGTGTGTCCCTCCACTCCAGTCCCTCCACAAATGATTATTTTATTTTTTCCTCCATTATTCTCAATTTGATAGATATTGTAATTCCAGAGTTTTAAATATCTGCATTTTTTCTTTTCTTTGTGTGTGGGGGGTTGTGGTGATGGTGGTGGAGGTAAGGTAGGAAACATACCCATAAATATAAATATAAATATAAAATACTAACTGTGTGTGTGTGTTTCTGTGTTTTGGAAGAGGGTGCACTAGCAACCTTAAGAATATGGGTAGGGGGCAGCTGGGTGGCTAAGTGGATTGAGTGCCTGGCCTCGAGACAAGAGATCTTGGGTTCAAATCTGGCCTCAGACACTCCCTAGCTGTGTGACTCTGGGCAAGTCACTTAACCCCCATTGCCTAGCCCTTAGCACTCTTCTGACTTGGAACCAATACACAGTATTGATTCTGAGATGGAAGGTAAGGGTTTTAGAAAAGGATCAGGGTAGCCTTTCCATTAATAATTCATTCAAGAATTTAGTAAGTAACCAAAGATAAGACTGGATTATATAGTTGTTAGACTGTTGAGTTCCGATTCAAGAAACCTTTGTTAGAATGTCACCTACTCATGAAATGTGTGACCTTGCATAAACTGGCATTTAATACCTCAAATGCTCTTTATCTTAAATGTGGGGAAAATAATGCCTGACTCTCCCCTGTAGGACTGTAGGAAAGACAATGCCTAGCAATCTTTTAAGGACCATCAGAAACTGGGATGCTATTTCACTGACCTCTAACTAGTTGAAAATACTACATTCTGGGCTGTAAAATCTCTTCTAGCCCTAGGAAAAGTATATGATTTTATGCAATCATCTCTGTTCTATGTTGACATTCTTCATTATCATGTCCTTTTCTGAAATAACATTTGATTTTAAGCTCCCCCTCAGATCTCTTAGACTCTATGTTCTAGAGTTCCCCCTAGCCCTGACATTCTCTGCTCCTGGCTTCAGTATTTTCTGTCCTCTTTTCTATGATGTCCCCCAACTCTGGCCTTTTGTGTTCCATAGTCTCACCCAGCTCCAATGGATTCTGTTTTCAAATCTCTCTCAGTTCTGCCCATTGTTCTCTCTTTCAAGATCCCTTTTAGCTATTCTGTTTTGCATTTCCTGTTTCAAAGTTTTTCTCAGCTCTGCTATTCTGTATTTTTTTTTCTGATGATATATAGTCTAAAGACTTGTGTCGATCTGATATTGAATTTTCTAAGGTCTCCTGCAGCTCTGATATTGCCTATTCTCTCGCCCTTAACTTCTTTTCTATTTCACATTTTGAAGTCCCTCCACGTTCTGTAACTTCAGATTCTAAGGCCCTGGAAATTCTCTGTTCTATAAAATCTAAGGGATCTTCTGCTTTGAATCTTGGACTCAAAGTTCCCTTTCTGTTCTAAATAACTCAATGAATTGGGCTACGAGGATTAATGAGGGGTACATGATGGTCTAACCTCAAGACCAGAGCAATGTGCATGAGTTCAATTTTTTTTGGAGGTAAAGATAATAAAATCCAAGGATGGTTCATTTTGGCTTCAGAGATATAGTTTCCCATTCATTATTTATTTCTGAACACCAAGCATAGATAAATGAGCAGCTCTGGTTTCATATCACCAGAATCTGATTAATCCCTTACTCGGCATGTTTTGCCTTTCCTAGAGATAGTATGCACAAGACACAGATTGCCTTTGTAGAAAAGGGCTTAATGGCAGAGCTCATGAGAGTGATTTTTTTTTTAATGAGTGGACCATGGGAGCAAGCAAATTGCTCAATGTGGTTTTCTGTGAAGTTTCCCAAATTCAGTTGGAGTAAATAATCAAGTGTGCACAGGATGGTGTCTGGGAAGAGAATCCACCCTAGGGAAAATAAGAGACTTGGAAGTAGTAACGTAAGCTCGATATTCAATAAAGCTGAACATAGCTTTGGCAGCCAGATATAGGTCTGTGGATGTAGATGTTCAACGATGGGTGGATGATTTGGAATCTTTTTGGGGGGGAATAATGCTTTTTTTTAAAGCTTTGCAAGTAGGAACCTTTTTAAAAATAGATATTTCAAAGTATGATTTTCAAAGACCTTTTATGAGAATGTGTGTCCTTCAGTTGTTTTATCTTTGTAAAAAATAATTTGACTTTTATATTTGCTCTTAACCCTGACCAGCATAAGGGAGAGGATAGCAAGAATAAAAGGAATCGGAAAGTATTATTGAGGTACTTCAGAATATAGACCTTAGAGGACTTCAAAATACTATGCAATTTGGAAACGGGCACAGTTCTTTATTGAAGATTTAACAAAAGATAACATTTTCAAGTCTGGGTCAAAAATGCTTATACACACACACACACACATATGTATCCATGTGTAATGGGTGTGTTTATGTACCTACCATGATGTGAGTTGAGACTTTTTCCCTGTGGGTTTTCTTTATTTCTTCCACCATGGGAAAGAGTTTCCTCAGGTACCTGAAAGTCATTGAAGACATTCTTGATGATACATCCCATGAAGAATTATGATTGTTTTCACTTTTTCACAGTGATTCTTTTCAAATGAGAATACCAATTCAGTCTACAGATGGTGATGAATAATAATCACATCCATTTCTATAGAGCTTTATGATTGCAAATCCACAATCTTTTTAAATTGTTCCAACCTCACCTGTGAGCTAGATGATTTTGCAGTGTCAGAAACAGAGGCTCAGAGAAACAGAATGGCTGGCTGGCTCGGGATACAACTGACTGAATGAGATTTGAACCTGGGTCCTTAAATCTAGAGCTCTTTCTACTTTCTAAAATACTGTCCTTATAATAATCTATTAAGGTGCTACTCCATAACAAACACTGTTTATCCCTCCTCCTATTGGCATGGGTCCAATGAGAGGTATTGATATTAGACATATACCAGACCTGAAGTGAGAAAACAAACCTAAGGGGAGATGAGCATGGTAAAGAGTCATGATGTGAAAGCTTAAAATGAATGGTCACCTAGTCAAGGGCAGAAGTTCATTAGGTTAAAGAATTGGAGGATATTGCTCAAGAACAGGTAAAGAAAGGCTACTTGAGTTCTGCAAAATACCTGCACAGCATGCTTCACTCTTTATCACTCATGATTTCTTGAAATGAATCATAAATTGAACTAATTTCCACTTCCACTCAATGGTCCTGGTTCTTCTACCTGGGGCCAAGCAGATCCAGTTACTCAGAAAAGCCATCTAGCTGATTCCTGTCTTCTCCAGTGGCAAGTTTCCTTTCTATTTCAAGGTAGTGATTGGCAGAGAACTAGAGAATCTTATAATGGGAAAATTCTCAAGGGCTCTGGAATTCAACTTGAAAATGGATAGCAACCCTCTTTACAAAATATATAACTAGTGGATATCCAGCAATGCACCAAGGAATCAAGTGAGAAGAGACTGATGATGATGATAATAAGGCCAATAATAATAACAAAGCATTTACTCTATGCCAGGCTCATTGAGGATAAGGACCATTTATTGTGCATATATTTGTAGCCTGTAACTGTGAAAATGTGGTTTGCCAAGACTGTGAATTGCCAAAATTCTGTAAAGGTTTTGGCCAAACTGTAAAGATAATTTTTAGTGTCTTGATTTAAAAATCTAAAATTAAGTGGTTGCCATGGTAAAATTCCCAAATATGAAAATACCCAAGTCAGCTGGGTTTTATGGAGTTTTTTTTTTTATAAAAATCCTTACCTTCCGTCTTGGAGTCAATACTGTGTATTGGCTGCAAGGCAGAAGAGTGGTAAGGGCTAGGCAATGGGGGTCATGTGATTTGCCCAGGTTCACACAGCTAGGAAGTGGCTGAGACCAGATTTGAACCTAGGACCTCCTATCTCTAGGCCTGGTTCTCAATCCACTGAGCTACCCAGCTGTACCCTTTTATGGAGATTTTAATTAACACAAATGAAGGAATTAAGGGAAGGAGAGAGAGAGAGAGAGAGAGAGAGAGAGAGAGAGAGAGAGAGAGAGAGAGAGAGAGAGAGAGAGAGAGAGAATAGTAGAAAGGGCCTAGGCCATTTGGCCTAAGCCTGAGCCTTAAGGGAGAGCGTGTCAGTCTCTATCACTCACCACATGATCATCTCAAGCAAGCTCCAGTCCTCCACTGAACTCCTGAATTGTAATTCAACTTCCAAACTGAACTAACTCCAAACTGAACTGAATTATCCTTTTAAAGAAAATTTCTCTTATGTCACCTCCCCTAAATTTTCACATCTACCAATCATAGTAGACTCTTTCCCCCCAGGACTGCCCATTCATAGTTCTCATCTTCTTTGGTTCTCACCTTCTCTGGTTAGACTAAAACTTCACACCTCTTTTGTTAAGCTTGCCTTTTGTAAGCTGCTTGACCTTTTAGTGATTAATTTAACCTTTATAGGCATTTAGTACCTTTTTGTATTAGATCTAAAAATAGACCTAGCTTAAGGTTCAAGCTTCACTATAAGTATAAGTTAGGGACTTTTCATTGTTCAATCAGGAGTTTGCAACTTTATCTTCCCCTAAGGCACTGTCTGAGTAGGGTGGAATAATTTTAAAGTTCCCAATACATTCCTGACCAAGTACCTCCATTGTTAAAATAGGGAAATAGCTTAACCAAATCTTCTATGGTACGATCTGAGAAATTTTAAGATTCACAAGCCTTGTCATTTAGTGCAATGCCTTGAAATATAGTAAAGCAATTAATAAAGGCTTTTTGCCTTGCCTTGCCAGAAATAAGCATATATAAAGGATCTGAAAATACTCGTGGCTCTCACTAGAGTCACTGTCGATGTCAGCATGGCAAAGGTTTTTGAGTTTGCATGCTCAAACTATAACTTCAAAGTGCCTATGAACCCAATACATCACCCCAGAGTGGAGAGAGAAAGTCCTCCATTTGAGTGGCTGGACATAGGAGTGCAAAAAATGTTGAGAAGATGGGGACTGGATCAGCTCCCCTGTGCCAGCCTGGCACACATGCCAATACTTCTCCAACACCGTTCTATGGTATTAGAAAGATAATGAAGAATGGAGGAAGTACTGCAGGACAGAAAGAAAGGGGAAATGAGGATTATTTTTATAGGAAGAGAATAAAATTAAAAATGACATCTGTAAGACAGATTGTGACTTCTCGAAATGTTTTAGAACATACATCTAAAATGGTGATTAGTAAACCTCTACAAAAGGAAGTGGAAACTAGCCTGGGTTCATCAAGAAAAGGTCTCATTAAACTCACCTTATTACCTTTTGGTCAAGGTTACTAACCTAGAAGTTGAAGAAAATGCTGACAATATAGTTTACCAGGATTTCTGCAATGCATTCAATAAAGTTTTTCAACCTATTTAGGCCACTTTCTTCTTTTAAAACTTGATATTTGCTTACTTTAAAAGGGATCTTTTAAATCCAGTTTTAGGAAAAAGGATAGCAAATATCTTATTTCGTGAAAAGAAATAAAATCTCCGCAGATGAACTGTGAAATATGAAATCTTTCCATTAACCCTGTGTGTAATCCAATCCTTTTAAAGATCAGTATTATCTAAAGTATTAAAACAGTCCAATAAAAGAGACTCACTTGACTGTTAAAAGCATAGATGCAAGTCAATATTTATTGGCACAATTCATCTTTTCTCTATTCTTTTTATTATGCTTCTGCTCAAATCAAGCTAAACTATTTCAAGGGTTGTTACTAAATATCATGACATGACCTGATAAATTCTAAAACCATCTTTCATGGAGAATAGATTGCCAATGTCTTGAGTGACCTATAGAAAATTACTTTATAGACTTGCTTCCAGTTCCAAATAAACTCTCTGAAGCCCAGGAGATCTTTTTATTATGTTCTGTCATACCAGTAGCACAGAAAATAGTAGGATTAATTTTTAGGGGAGTTAATTTTTCTATTCTGTGACATGTCATACTGGGGTGGCTGAAACATTAAACTTGGATATAGAAAACTTGAGTGGGGGCTCATCAATTAATGTTCATACTTCAAACATGGTGAACATTGGAACCAGAGGATTTGAAGTCCTGAAATTCTTTATAAGATCTTGAAGATTTCCTGACTCTTTGACCTATCTCATTTTCATCATTCATTCATTCATTCATTCTTGACTCTGTACCAGATTCTCTACTAAGATACTGGTATATAGAGTCAAAAAGTAAGATGTGTTGGCTTTTAAGGAGCATATATTACTTTTGAGGCAAAGAAAAATGCACATAAATGTATCCATATTATAGATCTCTAATCCTATCCCTACATATGTTATGGGATAGGACTAGAGACATCAACAGTCATTTCATTGGTATAGAGAATGCATGAGTGGGGGGACCTCATTCTATTATGTAGTCTTTTACCTTCATTGCAGTTTTAGTTGTAGAGGATGCCTAGAGAACTGAGCATTTAAATAATTGTCCTAGTATTGCACAACCCATGAGTGTCATAGGCAGGATTGGAACTTATGTCTTGTTGGACATTTTTCCATTGACTACACCATAACTTTAGAGTATAAAGTACTAACATTTTAAATGATTACTCTCTAAGTTTGGGATTGCTCTGAAGGACAATCAAGGGATATCAGAATTAGACTGTTATCCTTAGTAGCTATATAGTCTAACCTATACTTGGAGAAGAATTTATAGTTTTCCTGAGGAGGAACTCTGATGGGGAGAAGGTACTAATTACAAAGTCAGTATTTGGACAGCTCCTATTGTTTGGACATTTATTCTCCCCTCCCCATTCCCTATCAAACTTAAGCCTTCCTTATATTTTGCTACTTCCTCCCATTTTATCCTTAGGTCTGCTGGTGAGGTATAAGCAAGAAGAATCAGATCCCTTTTGATAGTCTTCAAACTTTAAGCATGAAAGTGAACATCATCTGCTATAATTTAAAAGCATTTATTAAGTAATGTCTGAAGCAGGACACATGCTAGAGGTGCAGCTTTGACTCTATGGAGCTGGAACTCAAATTCCTTGTATCAGGTGATTATTCCAGAGAAAGAAAGCAAATGGAAAATTTGGGGTTGCCATATTAATTTGATTTATCAGTTTATATAGTTGTACAAATATTGGAACTAAACCAAGAGATCTTTGTTCAAGTCTTTCTCCTGGGTTTTATAAGCTGACTTTTTGCAAGTTGCTTAATCTTTTAGACTATTTATGTGTGTAGGCAGAAGGGTTAACAGTGGAGTAGATAGCAAGGTTCAGAGCTTTTTTTCCTTTACATAAGGAAGCCAAAAGCCATGTCTAGAAGGGGTGAGGAGATTAGAAGCAGGACACATGGCAAGGCTTGTTCATCCTTTATTTCCTCAGAAGTTATGGAAACATTTGCTCTTTAATTATTCAAGACCTTTTTTGAAGTTAGCCAGACTGGGCTAAGGAGACTGTAAAGGAAAATGGTGTGTGTGCCTCTTCTTCCTGTATCCTTGAGTGCTATGAGTATTGTTTGTTTGCTGGGGAAAAGTGAAGCAGTAAAATGCTTAGCATACCCCTGTGATGGCTCTTTTAACTCTAAGCTCCATTCCAGCTCTGAAACCTATCCTACTGGGTCAGGTACAAATACCAGCTTTTTCAACTTACAATTTCCAAAGTATTTAACTAAAGTTCCATATGCAAAACTTCCAAGCTAGATATACTAGATATCATGGAGACATTGGGGCATTTAAGACATAGAAGAGAAGATTTGAGGGTGATGTTGGGAATATATTAGATGTTTTCATGTAATTGCAAAGGTATTATGAGGAAGAAGAATTGGCTTTACTTGGGCCACAGAGGGAAGAAGTAGGAGCAATTGATAGAAATTGAAATATACTTCAGCTTGAAGTGATCCACTGCATTAGAACAGAAAGGAAGCTGGATTAGGTATCAGAACCTTTGATTCAAATCCTTTACTATTTACTTCCTATATGACTGGGGACAGGTCAAAAATTCTCTTGCCCTCAGTTGATCAACTATAAAATGAAGGTCTTTACAACATAGTCTAGAAGGTTTCTGGCAGCTCTAAATATGTAATCTTATTAATGTGCAATACACACCCCACCCCATCCCTATCCTAAGAATTAAATCCATCCCAAAGTGGAATGAAATGAGTAAACAAGAGAAAAAATTAATTATCAAAAGGTTCAATGGGGGAAAAGAGCAGAGAGCAGAACCATTAGAGGATGCCAGGAGGCAAGGAACTACAAGTAACACCTAAAACACCCCCCATGCCCCCAGAAATTGGGCTTTTGCTCTGAAGAAACTCAAAAAGGAATTAAAAAATAAAATAATATTGGTTGAAAAAATGGGGAAAAGAAAACAACAGCTTAAAAAGCAAAATTGATCAATTGGAAAAAGCACAAAAATCCAATGAAGAAAAAAATGTTTTAAAAACCAGAATTGATCTACTGGAAAAAGAGGTAAAAAAATCCAGTAAGTAAAAGAGTGACATGAAAAGAAGAATGGACCAAATGGAAAAAGATCATAAGGTCATGAAAAAAATTCAGTCTTTAAAAATTAGAATTGGGCAAATAGAAACTAATTTCTTCATGATTCATCAAGGAACAATAAAACAAAATCAAAAGAATGAAAAAAAAATAGAAGAAAATATGAAATATCTTAAGGAAAAAACAATTGACCTAGAAAATAGATCCAGGAGAGACAATTTAAGAATTATTGGACTACCTGAAAGTCATTATTAAAAAAATAGATATCATATTATAAGAAATTATCCAAGAAAACTGCCCTGATATTCTTGAAATAAGAAGGTAAAATAGAGATAGAAAGAATTCACAGATCATCTGCTGCAATAAATTCTCAAATGTGTCACTTATAAAATAGAAGATTCCCAAGGATTCCTGAAGAAAAGACCAGATATCAACAGAAAATTTTATTTCCAAAATACACAATTCAAGAGAAGCATAAAAAGGTAAATAAGAAAGACAAAAAATTAAGGGGTTTAACAAGGTCAAATTGTTTATATTCCTATATGGAAAGATAATATCTGGAACTCTTAAAAATTAGAAGAGGAATAAGAAATGGGTTGTTGAGGAGGGGAGTAACGTAAGGGAGGGAGAGGCTGCGGGGTAATCAAAAGATCCTATAGAGAAGTAGGGGGGAATAAGAAGGGAGGTGATGGGAAGGGGAGTAATAAGGGAGAGTAACAGACGGGGACTGATCAAAAGTAAAACACTGGAGGGGAGGAAAATAGTGAAGAAGAAAGTTAAGAATTAAAAGAGGAAATAAAAATGGAGGGGAATACACAGATAGTAATCATAACTGTGAATATAAATGGGGTGAATTCACCCATAAAATTGAAAGGGATAGCAGAATGGATTACAAAACAGAATCCTACCATATGTTGTTTACAAGAAACACATTTGAGGCAGATAGACACACAAAGGATGAAACTAAGAGGCTGGAGCACAGTTGATTGGTCTTCAACTGAGACAAAGAAGGTAGGAGTATCAATCCAGATCTCAGACAAAGCTAAAGCAAAACTAGATCAGAATAAAAGAGATAAGGAAGGTAATTACATCTTGATAAAAGGCAGTATAGATAATGAAGAAATATTAGTGCTAAACATCTATGCACCAAGTGGTTGAAAATCCAGATTTTTAAAGGAGAAACTAAAGGACCTTAATGAGGAAATAGATAGTAAAACTATACTAGTGGGGGAGCTCATCCTTTTCCTTTCAGAACTAGGTAAATAAAAAAATAATAAAGAAATAAGGGAAGTAATTGAAATTTTAGAAAAGTTATAGTTAATAGATATTTGGAGAAAATTGAATAGAGATAAAAAGGAATATACCTTCTTTTCAGCAGCAAGTGGCAATATACAAAGATTGACCATGTACTAGGGCATAATAACATCACACATAAATGCAGAAAAGCAGAAATAATAAATGCAACTTTTTTCAGATCATGGAGAGGCAAATTAAGTTTTAATTAGAAACTAAATAATGTTATTCCTCAAAACTAGTTTGTCAAAGAACAAATTATAGAAACAATCACTTATTTCATTGATGAAAATGACAATGAGGAGATAGCATATCAAAATTTACGGCAAAATAATATAACCAAAGAAGTATTCAGGGAAAAATTTATATCCTGTGTGCTTATATCAACAAAAAAGAGAAAAAAAGATCAATGAATTGAGCATACAAGTAAAAAGCTAGAAAAAGAACAAATTGAAAATACTCATATAGAAACTAAATTTGAATCCTAAAAATCAAAAGAGAAATTAAAATTGAAAGTAAAATAATCATTGAATTAATAAATAGGACTAGGAGCTAACCCCCCCACAAATAAAATAAAGTAATTTGTTAATTTGATTAAAAAAAGAAGACAATCCAATTATCAGCATCAAAAATGAAAAAGGTGATTTTACCTCTAACAAAGAGGAAATTACAGCAATTACTAGGAGCTATTTTGCACAATTATATGGCAACAAATATGACAATCTAGGTGAAATGGATAAATATTTACAAAAATATAAATTATCTAGATTAACAAAAGAGGAAATACTTTTTTCAGAAAAAGAAGTTGAAAAAATCATCAAGGAACTCCCTAGGAAAAAATCCCTAAGGTCAGATGGATTAACAAGTGAATTATACCAAACATTTAAAGAACAACTAAACCCAATATTATACAAGCTATTTGACAAAATAAGCAAAGAGGGAGTCTTACCAATTTTTAGGCACAAATATTGTATTGATTCCCAAGTCAGGAAGACCAAAACCAGAGAAAGAAAACTATAGACCAATCTCCTAAATGAACTTGGATGCAAAAATCTTAAAAGACTAGCAGAGAGACTATAGCAAATTATCACAAGAATTATTCACTATGAGCAGGTGGGATTTATAACAGGAATGTAAAGCTGATTTGATATTAGGAAAACCTGTATAATTGACCATATTAATAATCAAACTAACAAAAATCATATGATTATCTCAGTGGATGCAGAAAAAAAGACTTTGACAAAATATAATACCCATTCCTGTTGAGAACACTAGAGAGCATAGCAATGAAAGGGCCTTTTTTCAAAATGATAAGTACTAATTATTTAAAAACATCAGCAAGTATCATTTGCAACAAGGAAAAGTTAGAAGCCTTCCCAATTAGATCAGAAGTGAAGCAAGGATACCTGTTATTAACATTATTATTTAATATTGTATTAATATTGCTAGCTGTAGTAATTAGAGAAGAATAAGAAATCAAAGGAATTAAAGGAATTAAAGTACGGAAATGAGAAAACTAAATTATCACTCTTTTCAGATGATATAATGATATACTTAGAGAATCCTAGAAAATCAACTAAAAAACTATTGGAAATAATAATTTTAGCAAAGTTGCAGGATACAAAAGAAACCCACATAAATCATCAAAATTTCTATATATTTCCAACAAAAATCAGAAGCAAGAGTTGGAAAGAGATACTCCAATATAAAATCACATTAGGCAATAAAAAATAGTTCAGAATCTCTCTGCCAAGCTAAACACAGAAATTATATGAACACAAATACAAAACGCTTTTCACATAAATAATATTAGATCTAAACAATTGGAAAAATAGTAATTGTTGATGGATAGGATGAGCTAATATAATAAAAATAGCAATCCTATCTAAATTAATTGACTTATTCAGTGCCATACCTATCAAACTATCAAAAACCTTTTATAGCTCCAGAACAAATAATAACAAAATTCATAGATTGAGAACATAATGAACCAATGAAAAAGTGTGATGGATTGTGGTCTAGCAGTACTAAATCTTGTTTTTTTTGTTTTTGTTTTTTTTTAAATAAATATAATTTTATTTGGTCATTTCCAAACATTATTCATTGGAAACAAAAATCATTTTCTTTTCCTTCCCCCCCCCCCACCTCTCCCATAGCTGACTCATGATTCCACTGGGTATCACATGTAGCAGTAATAAATCTTATACTGTACTATAAAGCAGTGATCATCAAAACAATATGGTAGTGGCTAAGAGATAGAGGGGTGGATCAAAGTGTGATATTTAAAAGAGTGGATGCCTTAAACTGTAATAGTTAAAATAGTTGAATGTCATAAACTGTGAGAGTTAAAATGGTTGAGGTTGTAAACTGTAGTGAATTAAAATAGTGGAAGATATAAATTGTAGTAGATATAAGAGTGGGTGAGTAAAATTATGACCACTGAAAATATGTTTTCACCACAGTGTCTTGTTTTAAATCAAATATAAGGTGGTTACCAGGGAAATATTCCCAATTATGAATATACCCAAGTCAATTGGGTTTTATAGAGATTTTAATTAATAATACAATGAGGAATTAAAGAAAGAGAGAAAGAGTAAGAAAGGAATAAGTATGAAGGGCCTTAAGCCAACATGGCCTAGACCTGAGTCTTAAGAGAGAGAGATCAGTCAGTCTTTTAACACTCACCATAAGATCTGTTCAAGCGAGGATTCAGGGGGACAGAGTCTCCCCAGGGGGATTTCCAGCCAGAGTCAGCCTCCCTTGAAAGACCTCCTTAGAGATTGTCTCTCAAGAGCCTCTCCTTCTCAAGAGATCCCTTTTTCTTATATAGGGGGTTTTCTCCTATGTCACCTCCCCTAAGATCTTCCATTTACCAATCAGAGTAGATGTTTTCCAAAGGACAGCCCATTCTGAATTCACAGCTGAGTCGACTAATCCCTTTAGTAAGTTTGAACCAGAAAAAACTTCTGAATATGTTTTTACCTCTTTGCTCCTTGGAAATTCACAAGTTGCCTGACCTTTATAGGTACTTAGCACCCTATTGTATTAATTCTAAAAATAGGCATGGCTTAAAGAACTTTTTGCCTCATTATAAGTATGGGTCTAAGTACTTTCTTTGTTTAGCAAGGAGTTTTCTCCCCTAACGCAGTCCTAAGTATGGGTGGAGTAGAGGTCCTCCCATTTCTGATCTAAGTAGAGTTCTCATATTTTAGATGGGGAATGGTCCCTAATAGGGAGTTGTCCCAATGGAGAATTACCCAATGGGGAAATTTTTAACATTCACAAGTCTGAGAAAATTCAAGATTCACAAAAGGAATAGGGTTAAGTGACCTTGGAAATCTAGTGTTTGATTAAACCTAAAGATCCCAGCTTTGGGGGTAAGAACTCACTATTTGACAAAAACTGCTAGGAAAATTGGAAAAGATTATGGCAAAAACTACATTTATATCAACATCTCATACCTTATACCAAGATAAGTTCAAAATATCATATGACTTAAACATAGTTATACTATAAACAAATTAGATGAAAGTGGAATAGTTTACTTGTCAGACCTACAAGGAAGGGAAGAGTTCAAGACCAAATAAAAGACAGAGAATATTGCAAGATCTAAAATGAATAATTTTGATTATATTAAATTAAAGAGGTTTTGTACATACAAAGTCAATGCAATCAAGATTAAAAGGGAAGCAACAGATGGGAAAAAATATTACAAAGTTTTCTGATAAAGGCCTAATTTCTCAAATATATAAAGAACTAAATAAATTTTTTTCATAAAAAATCAAGTCATTCCCTAATTCACAAATGGCTAAGGAATAGGAACAGGCAGCTTTTAGATGAAGAAATCAAAACTATCAATTATATGAAAAAAATTTCTAAATCCCTCCTGATCAGAGAAATGCAAATCAAAACAACTCTATTGTACCTCCTTACAACTAGCAGATTGGCCAAAATGACAATAAAAGAAAATAATAAATGTTGAAGGGGATATGGAAAAAATGGGACTCTAATGTATTGCTGGTGGAATTTTGAGTTGATCCAACCATTCTGGAAGGCAATTTGGAAAGATGCATGTCCTTTGATCCAACAATACCACTACTAGGTTTACATCCAAAAGAGATAAAAAAGTGGGGATGGACATGTTTGTACAAAAATATTTATAGCTGCACTTTTTGTGGTGGCAAAACATTGGTAACTATACAGATGCCCCTCAGTTAGGGAATGGCTGAACAAATTGTGGCATATAATTGGGATGGAATACTATTGTGCTATAAGGAATGATAAACAGGATAAGTTCAGAAAGGGCTGGAAAAACCCAGGTGAACTGATGCAGAGTGAAAGAAGCAGAAGTAGGAGAATATTATACAGTAACTGAAATATTGTGGGATGATCAAATGTAATAGACTTTGCTACTAATAGCAACACGATAATTCAGGACAATTCTGAGGGACTTATGAGAAAGAGCAGTATCCACAGCCAGAGAAAGAGCTTTGGGAGCAGAAATGCAGAAGAAAACATATGATTTATCACATTTTTATATGGGTATATGATTTGGGATTTAGTTTTTAAAAGATTACTCTATTACAAAAATGGATAATATGGAAATGGGTTTTATGTGATAAAACCCAGTGGAATTACTTGTCACCCCTGGGAGGGGGAAGGGAAGAGGGGAGAGAGACAACATGAATCATTTAACTATGGGAAAAATTAAAAAACTAAAACATATTGGCCATATGACCCTGAGCAAGTAAATTAACCTTTCTGTGTTGTGAGGACCTCTCCAAATTTTAGGCAAGGTACTCACCTCTATTAGAATTGGGAATTTATTCATCAATGAGTTCAATTCAATTAGCATTTATTAAGTACATACTATGCACCAGGCACTGGGCTAAGCACTGGGAATACAAATGAGACAAAGAGATAGATTGTGCCTTCAGAGCTTAAAAAGCACAAAAGGAAGTTCATGAGAGTGTGTATGAGAAACAGGTGTTACCTGTAATTGGAGAAGCCAAGCAGAGCAATGGATGGGAAATGGAATTACTGAGAAGGTGGTAAGCCCTGATATAGGAAGTCTTTGGGAGGGCAGAGCCAACTGAGGGAGAATTGAACAAGTATAGATTACCAATCTGGGCAGTCAGCAGGCACAGAGGATAGAGAACAGGGTCTGGTGTCAGGATGACAGTTTGGTTTCAAATGCAGTCATATACATTTATTAGGTGTGTGACTATGAGGAAGTCACTTAACCCTGTTTGTCTCAGTTTCCTCACCTGTAAAATGAGCTAGAGAATGAATTGACAAAATACCTCAATATCTTTCTTGAGAAGACCCAAATTGGGGTTACAACAAATCAGGTATTTCTGAAATGACTTAACAACAACAATAACAACAAATATCAAAATCTGTATCATTCTTCTTGGTGATGAGATTTTGGGTGATCAGAGTGGAGATATGTTATTCCCTGGAGACAAAGCCAAGCAAAACACCAGATGGAAAATGGACTTCCCTATACTAGTGAAGTCACAGTTTATGTCCCTAATCCTAGAGATTTCAAGATCTTCAGTGCAGTCCTGGTACATCATCCATGTATTATGTCTATCCCCTTTTATCAGCTGAATGTAACTTTTGGCCTTCAAGACTTTGTATCCTGGGCTTTCACTATAGTACTCTCATGCACATAGTAACTGGTTAAGAAATGGCTTGGTTTGATTTCTGAGTTAGACCTGTGATTTTGTTTATGTAGGGATCTTCCAATGAGGAAATTCCCTCTACCGATGTAAATCAAGTGGAGGAACCTATATACTTAGGGAGGCACATGGGGCAATGAGAGGGGTCACTAATCTAGGATAAAGTTTTGATACCAAACCTAGTAATCCTAGATCTAAAACTAGTTCATAATGATCTCTAACCAGCTTCTTTTCAAGAATTATTCTATAGCTTTGGAGTCAACCTTCTTATTTTACAGATGAGAAAATTGAAGAAGAAGAAATTAATTGACTTCCCACAGTTAATACTTTGAGTGAGGCCACAGTTGATGTCATCTTCCTGACTCAAAGTCCAGCACTACAACATCTAGCTGCTTCCACTGAATTAATTGGGAAAATAAAACCCAATATTTAAAAGGGAGCTCAGAGTTTATATCTAAACTGAGATATTTTGAACTTCAATCCTGTTCATCTTGTACCCAGTTGAAGACTTTGAATGATGGGAAATTCACTGTTTCCTTAGAAAGTTCATTTTATTTTCATTCTTTTGATTCCTGCTCTCAATCATGGACTTCTACTTTTTAGAACTCCCTTAAGATTCAGACAGAGGAACAGATGGGGAGTTGAGTGAGTAACTTCCAATGATTAACTGGGAAGCCTCATAATGTTGTTTGTACAAAATGTGGATTCCTTTAGCTCATTAATTTAGATGTCAAAATAAAACTGTGCCTTGGCCAAGTTATTCACTCATTTTCTCTGAGTCTCCTTGGTGCAGAGATGAGAAACATTTTTCTATATTTTTGTTCTATTTTAATTTTGTAAATCATTGACTTTAGCAACACAATCTCTGTTGGGCATGTTATAGAGGGAGAAGTAGCATTTGGTTTCTGCTTGGGGGAGGAGATTAGCATTTTCAGTCTGAAACCTACCTTTCAGAATGTAATTTAGCCATGTGAGTGAAATGTACCTCTACATGCACCCCAGTCACTGGGGAGACACATGAAGTTGTGTCTGCCACTTCTCAGTTAAAAAAACAGATATACCCATAACATTATGGTACTGCAAAAGTCAGCCTTCCATTCTGAATACCTGGGTAAGAGTCATGTTAAAATCTGAAGGCCCTTCCATATTATAAAGTCTATCATTTAACTGTTGAGAAAGTAGAGATAAAGAAAGAAGAAACTAGGTTTCCTTATAGAGAATGACAGCTCACTCATTAGTTCACTGTGTGACCTTAGGCAAGCTATTTCCTCTCTTAAGCATGCAGTTTCTTCCAGTGGAGGATGAGGAAACCAAATTTTTTTATGGACTTGGACCATATCGTTTCACTTTACCCCCCAGATATAACATGTTTGAGTTCAAATTAAAAATGACTTCAATAAAAGGAGTGTCCTAGAACAGGGATGAAAATGGGAATTAAGAAATGAAAAGGACAGTTGGTAAGTAGAAGAAGAACTTAATTTGGTGGAACCTACACTATATTTGTCAAGGGAACATCATTTAACTCCTACCAACTGGAAGAGGAAAATGAAAATAAAATAAAAGGAAGAATGATGAAGAGGAGGCAAAAGAAGATGAACAGTGAGAAAGATGGATTAGAGTAAAAAGGAATTAAATGGAATAAAGTGGAAGAGATGAGAAATAAGAAAGTAGAAACAAGAAGTAAAAAATGAAGCTAAAGAGGGGGAGAGAGAAAAGACAGATAGTGAGGAAAAACAGTAAAAATGATGTAAGAAAGGAAGATGAAGAAGAGAAATGGAGAAAAGAAAAGGATTAGAAAGATGGATGGGGTCAGAAGGCAGAAAGATGAAGGAGGAAGAGGAGGAAAGGAATGCAACCACATTCTAGTAAAGTTTGAACAAATGTCCTCAGTGCATTAGGCATTAAACAAGAATTTGGAAGCCCAAGACTCTTCTCAAAACAAGGCAGAAAGGATTTAGGTCATATCATTTCATTCCATTTTTCCTCTTAATTTGTATGCAATCCAATGTACATTTGATGAATGGTGTTAATTGAAAAAAAGACAGACTGAAAATTCTAGGTGAATGATCTTGACTTCTATTTCTCAGGATGTTCTATATCAGATAATTAAAGGAATGGATTGATGATCACTTACAAAATATAAATATTAAGACTACAATATAGAAACATAAGAAATTTCTAGGCACTTATTTCCCTGCGTAAAAAGCTGAAATGATGATTGGAAGCCATCAGGGTTTCATCTAGAAGAGGTGTACCAAATTCCCTTCATTTCCTTTTCCAAAAGCACAATTACATTAGTAGATGAAAATGATGTGAATAGAATTTAGCTACATTTCATATTTCTCTAAATTCTTTCATACAATTCTTACAGATGTAAAAAAGAGACATGGATTAGACTATAAAATAATCAGACAGATTTTGAATTGTTGGGATGTCTGGACTCAGAGTAATGGTTCAGTGTCACTATGGTCTCTAGTGAAGTACCTTAGGGATCTTTTCCTTGCCCTCTGCTGTTTAACATTTTTCTTCAAGGATTTTAATAAAGGTTTGGTGATGTACTTATCCACACTTCAAGTGACTGAGTTGAGTGAATGGCAGAGGCAAAATTCAAAAACCTTTCAGAATCCTAGACCAAATATAATGAGTTCAAATCCATTAAGGATACATATAGTCATGTGCTTGAGTAAACAGCCTGATTTCCTAAGTTTCAAATCTGGAAGGACTGCATAGACAGTAATTATTCTAAAAAGGATTTTAGATTGAGGACCAGGCCTAGATATGGGAGGTCCTGGGTTCAAATATGGCCTCAGACACTTCTTAGCTGTGTGACCCTGGGCAAGTCACTTAACCCTCATTACTTAGACCTTACCACCCTTCTGCCTTGGTACCAATACACAGTATTGATTCCTAGAAGGAAGGTAAGGGTTTGAAAAAAATAAAAAGGATCTGAGAGTTTTAGTGGATTGTAAGTTCAATTTGAGCCACTATAGTGTGATATGATATCCACAAAATCTAATATAAGTCAGGCAGTCAATAAACATTTGTTAAGTACCTACTGTATGCTAGACACTATAATAAGTTCTGGAGATAAAAAAGTTCAAAATATAGTTTTTTCTCTCCAAGGAACTCATAATCTAATGAAGACTACACCAATTTTTATGTACCACAAACTATAGATAAAATAAATCAGAGATGATCAATGTTAAACTTGAAGTTGCTTAGAAGTCATAGCACCCAAGAATAAGTTGGTATCACAGTGCCACAGAGTAGTTATTTAGTACATTGTTATTGATTGATTTTATTGATTGATCTTTCTGCCATTTGTCCTGGCCAGAACTCTTCTAGAGTATTCTGTGGAATTTGGGGGGAGTAAGAAGAACAGTGAAAGCTGTAAAGGATCCAAAAGGCACCTTTAGTCACTGCCATTTGAAGACCAGCTAAAACAACCAGGTATTTTTCATCTAAAGAAGGGAAAGCCTGGGGTGGGGCTAATCTTCAAGTATTTGTAGGCCTGGCATGAGAAGGAAGGGCTACGCTTATTCTATTGCCTCCCAGAGAATAGAATGATGTGGAAGTTGTAGAGAAGCAAATTTAATTTCAGTAGGAGGACAGACAATGACAACAGTGACAGGGCTCGCTACTTCTGATTGTGCTCCCAGAGGGAAGTCGACAGCATAGAGAGAAGGATACTCATCGTCAAGGATACAGCTTCAACTCTTGTACTTTGACCTCATCAGTCCAAGAAGTAGCTTCTTCTTTAGTGGTTGGAGAGTTGGACAGAGCGAAAAACTGCTTCCTTTTAGAGCTGACTCAGGATGCTTAGCCATCTTTTTCTTTCATATCAGCTGCTTTGCTCGGTTTTGACTCCAGCATCATCATGCCTTGTGCCGGTGTGCCCTCTGCCTCACGAGCACACATTTTCTATGCATTGTTTTCCTTTATTAGACTGGAAGCTCTTTGAGAGGGAAGACTTTTTGTTATTTGTATCCCCAGAACTTAGCATATAGCCTGGCACATAGTAGGTGCTGAATAAATATTTATTGTATTATATTGGGTTCTCTTTGTTTGGAGGTCTTCAGCTAGAAGCTAGAAATATAGATATTAAAGTCCTAGATAACTTGACTTCTGTAATTCTGTAATATTAACTGATATATTTATATATGAACATATATATATATATACACACACATATATGAGAGAGAGGCAAATGTTTAAGAAGAGTTACAAATGTTTGATATTTTATTTTATGAGTTCTATAAAGTAGGTATTATAAGCATTCTCATTCTCATTTTACAGAGGAGGACACTAAGATTTAGTGTGGGGAAGGGCCTTTCCCAGGTCACATGCTATTTAGTATCACAGGCAGCATTCCAACTTGGGTCTCTTGAATCCAAGGCCAGCGATCCTGCTGTTTCACTATACTATCATCTGTGCTTACCAAGGCAATGGAGGGGATAATAGTGCATCAGAGCTTTTAAAACAGATTTGATTGAAAGGCATGAAAATATTTTGTGTTTGGACTTTTTCATGAATCTGGTATCACAAAAACCAATTAAATCACTAAAGATGAAATGGGACATGGATTGAAGGGAGAAAGAAATGATCATCTGGATCCAGGAAGTCATTTGAAATGTTATAAATATTTATTATACAAAGATGATTTATTGGGCACAAGCAAGGGGGAAAAAAAAACCCCAACAAAACAAACGGTTTGTTCCCTAGTGAGATGACCAGGGTATTTTCATCAGTCAGACTCCCCGGACTAGAATTATGTGTTGAATTGTCAGCACTTTAGGATTCAGGAAAATAGTATGGCAGAGTGAACGGGTCATTGGACTTGCAATCAGGAAGGTCTGGTTCCAAGTTCTATGTCAGGCCCTTTCTGTCTATGTGACACCAAGGAAGTTATGTTGTCTCTGCATTTCTGTTTTATTAGTGTTGGGTCGAGTGGCCTCTATGATATTTTCCTGCTCTTAATTTGTGAACCTATATGCTTTGGGAAGTAGGACAATCTTTTGCTCTTTAAATCTATTTTACTCACTGTGTCATCACAGCAACCTATGAGATAGATTATTATTCCTCTTTTACAAAGAAGCAACCGGAGTCCCTGACAGAGGAAGTGGTTTGCTCAAGGTCATTCAGCAAGTTCTCTTTTGATGCAGGAGGAGAGTTACTTGAACACTTTGTTAATGAATGAGGTCACAGTTGGGAGCCTGTGTCCCTTGCACCCTTCAGTGTTGGTAACAAGATCTCTTTCCCATCACTTCATGTAACCACCATATGACTTCATCCTTGTGTCTTTCTATATCTTCTGAAGCCCTACAGGGATAGCCCTGGAGCCTGACTTCAAGCAATGTCTTCTATATCACCATTCTTGCTTCTAGCCCAGGCCTTGTGCTCATCAACCAGGGAAGTGAATCCCTAGAAAAAGGGCCGGTCATTTCTTCCAATTAGCCAACTACCAAGAAAAAGGCAAGCAAACTTAGTCCTACTGAAGAAGAAAGAAAACCAGAGAGGCTTTTGAGGCAGCATGTGCCAAGAGAGGCAAGCTACCACTGTGACTTCCCCTCAGATACAGTGGAGATGTCTCAGTTCCTTAAACTCAAGACCCTGGGAGGAGCAATCATAAAACTAGTCATGCTTTTGACCTTGGCCCCAAAGCCATCATTCAGAAATCGCTATGGAGAACAGAACTACCATTCTTGCCACTAGCAGCACCACCTGCTGTTCAACTGATCACCAGGAGAGATGAGTCCAAAATGTTGGGATGTGGTGGCATCCCTCAGAACAAATGTTTTGCTTCCAACTGATCCCCCAAAGCCATCATCCTGGGAAGCAAATATCATGGAGCTACAACCTGGCAATGATGACTACATGCATTAGGACCACAGCTACTGAAAACTCAGGAGGGAAAGTTCTTGTTACTAAAGTCCTTGGAACTATCAAGTGGTTCAATAGCAGAAATTGTTATTAGTGTAAATCATTTTAATGGCTATTTGCTTCTGTGCCCTCAGAGTCATGGGGACTTTACATCTTACTTGAAGTGGAAATTTTCTTTATGTGTGGTTTTTCCTGTGGGAATATGCACTCTCCTAGAGCAGGGACTTATTTTTTCTATTTGTATCCCCAGAATTTAGCAAAAGCTTTTGCATTTACTACTTAATAAATGAATTTTCATTCATTGATTCATTTATTCATCCATCCATCTATCCATCCATGCATTAATTCATTGGCAGCAGAGCCAGGACAAAGAGTGAGAGCTTTTTCATTCATGTTCTGAGTCCTTCAGCTGGGAGACTTTTGCAGAACTTGAACACTGACTAGGAGTCTCTGCTGGCAGCACAGGGTACCACAGATTACTTTAGGAGAATATGGTGGTCCCTAACAGAAATGCCTGAGGTCAGAGATATCTGTCCCATCCTCCTGTTTCCTACTAATACTATATAATTAGACTGGCATGGAATAATTTACCTCAGCTATTTTGGAGGATAGAAATAATGCTGAAGGAATAAACAGGTTAAGATTGAGATCATGAGCCCTGTGAAGAACCAAATGAAATTTGCCTTCAGGTCACAATTTTTTTTGACTAGTACCTCATGGGTAGAGACATTAGAGGGAAAAGAGACCAGGAAAATCAGAATAAGTCAATTCTCAACTTTGGGCTGATGCAGAGGATCAGGGAAGGAATGAAGATATTTGGGAACAATGTTTTAACGAAAATCACTTTTTAAAAACTATTTCTTATTGCTAAATAGGTACCAAACTTAATTATCTCTATTCCGCTGAAGGATAGATATTGTGACAGTGCTTTCTAATTTTTTTAAAACCCTCACCTTCTGTCTTGGTCTAGAGATGGGAGGTCCTGGGTTCAAATCTGGCCTCAGACACTTCCCAGCTGTGTGATCCTGGGCAAGTCACTTCACCCCCATTGACTATGTATTGCTTCCAGGGCAGAAGAGTAGTAAGGGATAGTCCATGGGGGTGAAGTGACTTGCCCAGGATCACACAGCTGGGAAGTGTCTGAGGCCAGATTTGAACTTAGGACTTCCCCTCTCTAGACCTGGCTCTCAATCCACTGAGTTACCCAGCTGCCCTCTGTGCTTTCTAAATTTGCCACCCTTTGCCAAATCCTTAATCACCCCACCTTAGTCATGCCTTTGTTTCTATGCCAAACAGTAGAAGGAATTGAAACTGTTTGATTTGAGGTATTTTATTATACCTTCAGATAGTGTAATTACTGGCTTCAATTCCAGGTTAGGTTTCCAGGAGAATATGCTGAGTCATTTCTTTAGGACCCATAATGAAGCAGATGAGGAAATGAATTTGGAGTTGGCAGAATATATTTCAGTTCAATGTGGAAATGAGCTTCTTGGTTATCTGAGGGCGGACTGGTCTGGAAGGCTGGAAGGGTGAGGTTGAAAGGCTTTTGTAGATAAATGAGGAATGTCCTAGCATCTCTAATCCAGCTCTCTTTTAGATCTGCAGATGGTCAAACAATCAACAATCGGTATAAAATGTGTATTTATTAAGTGTCTGTTGTGTGCCAGGTACCAGGGACAGGAGTACAAAGAATAAAGCAATCTATATCCAGAGAAACTTTTACTTCTAATGCCTGGATATATAAGGATATACAGCAAAAATAACAAGAGAATAAATATGAATATTCATGAAATATATAGCTAAATGGAAGGTAGTTTCTAAGAAAGAATACTCACCCAGGGATCAGGAAAGTCTTCATGTGGAAGATTGAAGAGAAAAAGAAAAGGGCTGAGCAGTAGGTATGCAGACTTCTTTTGGGAATTCTGAGAGGTCACTTTTCTTATTTTGGGCCTCAGTTTCCTCTTGCATAAATTGGTTTTATTGGGCTTGATGGTTTCTATGACACCTTTCAGCTCTGATTTCTGACTTTATGACATATTTTATGTGCTTTGACCCTTCTCACCTCTGACATTCTAGGCTATATGTCCCCCAAGGCCCTGGCGTTCTGTGTTCTTTGTTACAAGGCTCCTCCCAGGTCTGAGATTTCTTTGTTCTCTGTCCCAGAAAGCTCTGACATTCTCCTGTATATTTTCAATGTTCTCAGATTCTTCCAAGTAATAAAATTCTCTCTTGCATTTCAAGATGATTTCCAATTCATATATTTCCTGGTCACTTACTAAAATCATTGGCACTGTCCATTAATAGTTCAACATCAGAAACTAATATGATTTTATCAAAGGGAATGTCAATAAAGAAGAAGCCTTGCCACTATCCCCTAAGAACCATGAGAGTTTTCCATTGATAGACATACAGAAATATTTTCTGATATCTGTATATATGTTCCGAGCTATGTCCACATATAAATATATACATAAATATGCATATAGATAACTAGATCCCTAGCACTTGGCACAGCAGACATGTAAATGTGTCATTCATTCATGAAATGTCTTGAAGTCTCTCATAGCTCAGCTATTCTCTCTGATCAGTTCTGAGGTCTCTCCCACCTCAAGGATTTCCTATCACAATTAGGCTATCCCTTATTGGTTCCATGTTTTAAGAGCCCTCCTCAATCAGCCATTCTCTAGTAGAAGATTCCTCCAAGGATTGCCCTTCCTTATTCCCCATTCCAAGTTTCCCGCTATCTGTGACAATCAATGAGATTTGCAACTAAGGGAAGGCAAGAATCCTTATTTGCCTTTGTGACCCAGTCGAGCAGATAGAGTTTCAGTCTCTTGTTCAGGCAATCTCTAAGAGTCTAACAATGGTGAGATGTAAGTCTTCTTATATAGAGGATTTTTCAGAATCCTTAGCAATGGGAATATCCATGAAGAAAGCATCTTGTGGCTGAATTACACTGTTTTGTAGAATGAGCTAGTGAGACCCAGTGTGACATAGAAGAGAGAGCCAAGGTCTTGCAGTCAGAAGCCCAGGGTTTGACTCTCCACTACCAGATGCATTACTAGTTAATCTTCTGTCTTGAGTCCCACTTTCCCCTTCTGTGTGATAGAAAAATATAATTCTTGCCCTACCTCCCCATAGGATGATTTTAAATGAAACTCTTTATAAACTGTTAAACATTATAGAAATGGGAATGATTGTGTCAATAAACACTAATATTCAGAGCTTTTAGGAAGCAATCTCTCTTCCAGCAAGGGGGGGGGGCAAGCAGAGAGCATGTGGTGTCCTGGTCCCTCTACAATGTGTCAATGATATAAATCCTGAATTTCATGTGTGGAAACACCTATTAAGCAGGAGAAAAGGTGTGCTGGAGCTCATTGCAAAGACCCAGAAAGTGAGATTAATACTGTATTTTTGTAGGAATGGGGACATTAAAACGCTGTCTCAAAGCCAGAGGGATGATCACCTATCGATAGACCCCTTGAGCCCCTGCTTCTCGTCTCCAATTACATTTCAACACTGATCCTGACAAGTCATTTGCAGAGAAAATGTAACACTGATGCCTTAAGCTCCTGGTAATGCGAATGGCAGTTTGAGAATGGAGATAAAATTGAATTCTCCCAGTCAAGCTTTTAGTCAGGGAGGGGAAAAATAGCCATAAATTATTTGTGTCTGAAACATCTAATGTAAAGCTAAAGCCAACAATTACATCTTGAAAAGGGGAAGATATATAAAATAAATACAATGTGATTTTGAGAGGAGAAACTAATACCTTGGTGGGGCATGGATCAAGAAAAGACTCTTGAAAAAGATAATAGTTGAGTTGAGTTTTGACTGGAGCTTGGCTTTTCAAGATGGAGAGGTGAAGAGGAGAAACATTCCAGGCTTGAAGATGTTAAATTTTTATGGTTGGACCTGTTATTAAATCAGTGGTTGCCAGAAATTTAATTTCTAAATCCCAAAATAAATTACTAAAGTAAAATGTAATTTATGGTAGTTTATTTTTACAATAGAAGGAAGATATTAAGGGAGAGAGAAAAAGGGGGGGGGAGGGAGAGAGAGCGAGAGCTCTGGCTTCCTCAAAACCAGGTAGAAATTCTAAGCCCCAGCCAGGGGAAAGGAGTCTCAAGATGATGGGCCTTTCTCAGAGGTTCACACCTCTAGAAAGGCAAGGAAACTAAATCAGCCTTTCACTGACCATGGTGACCATCTAAAAGGAAAGGCAGTCTGAGGTCTTCTGCATGAGCTCCTCCAGGGGTCCAATTCCACAACCAAGTGTCTTCATTCCAAGTCTGAGTGTCTGTCTTCCAGTCTCTCCTCCTAGTGACTCTTCTATTTGAGTCCAACTCCAAGTGACTGAATGATCATCTATCTTCTGGCTTCTGTGGTCCTCTATTTAAAGATCTTTTTCTCTTGTGTCACCTCCCCTAAATTTCACATCTACCAATCACAGCAGACACTCTCTCCAGGACTGCCCACTCTTTAGTTCATAACTTTTTTGGTTATATCATACCTTTTGTGGTTAGTTCACACCTTTAGTGGTTAGTTACATTTTTGTAGTTTAAAATGGGTAGTTCTACTTCAAATACTGAGTTAAAACTTTTGGGGATTAAAATCTAAAAATAGACAGGGGGTTACAATTCAATCTTCCCAATAAAGGAAGAGCTAAGTACCTTCATTGTTACAATCAGGGGAGAGCCAAATACAATCTTCATAGAGATGAGTCTTGGAAAGAGTTAGAGACAGGATATGGGATGTCCAGAAATGAAAACAGAAAGTTGACTGGTTTGGCTAGATTCCAGAATGTGTTAAGGGATATGGAGACAGAGAGGGCAATATGCTTAGAAAGGTAGGTTGAAGGGGTGGTTAGATATCTCAATAGATAGAGTACTAAGGTCTGGAGTTGGGAGGACTTGTGTTAAAATCTGGCCTCAGATATTTCTGAGTTGTGTGATCCTGTACAAGTCATTTATCCCTGATGGCTTAGCCCTTCATGCATTTCTGTCTTAGAATTGATAGTAAGACAGAAGGTAAAGGTTCAAAAAATAGGAGAGATATCCTGGATTTAGGTTGTGAAGGACATTAAATGCCAAAGCCAAAATTTAGAGCATAGAAAAAGAAGTGAAGCTTCTTATAGGGGATATGGGAACTTTGTAGAGAAGGAATTGGAGAAGGGAGAGACTAGAAGTAATAAGGGCACTTATAATGCTATAACAGAATTTACTGGAACTAGAACTCAGGTGGAATTGGTGAGAGTAGCTGGAAGGGCAAAGAAGTCACATAGACTCTGATATAGAATCAATAATAGTTGACAACCAATTGCATGTAGCAAAGCGTGACAGAGAAAAAATAAGAGAAAGCTCTGATGTGAACAACCTGAATGCCTAGAAGAATAATGGCACATTGGGCAGACAAAAATGGAAATTAGGTAGACAACTGGATCTAGGATAAAATTCCGAGTTAGGTTTTAAGTTTCTAACATATAATCAGAGTTCCAGATGAAGATGTCACGATAATAGGCACCCAGGGATTGGGAAAATGTGGCTTAGAAAACAAATGAGAGTATATATTGGGAATTTCTTTATATCTAGTATATATTGCCCAGGAAAATAATATGTCTACAAATAGTATGGACTGGCATTCCTTTTCTCTTTGTTCTCCAGTCCCCATGGGATGATGTCACACCTGGAAGCCCCTTCAGAGCTCCATCATGTTATGTTTCCTCAGAGTTGAGAAGCTGCTCCCACATCAGAGTTCTCAGCTCCCTCTTTTAGGAAAAAGTCATCACTTTGGTTTTGACAAAAGAACACCTCCAGGATATTGGGATAAGAAATCAACATCTTCCACAATAAGTAATGTGGCAGAAAGTAGGTATAGATCAATATCTTACACCATTCCGTAAGATAAGACCAAATGGAGACATGACTTAGATTTAAAAGGAAATACCATAAAGAAATTAGAACAAAGAACATATTACCCATCATTCAGAAAGAAGAGCAGAAAATTGGGGGAAAATTTCCTAGAGAGTCACTTGGATAGAGGTGTTACATATTTGTGTGTGTGTGTGTGTGAGAGAGAGAGAGAGAGAGCGAGAGAGAGATAGAGAGAGAGAGAGAGAGAGAGAGAGAGAGAGAGAGAGAGAGAGAGAGAGAGAAAGAAGAAGAAGTAGGAGAAGAAGAAGAAGAGAGAGTGAGAAGAAGAAGAAGAGAGAGAGAAGAGAGAGAGAGAGGGAGGAGAAACTTTGTCATATTTATAGGAATAAGAGCCCTCCCCCAGTAGACAAATGGGCAAAAAATATGAATGGACAGTATTAAAAGCAGCCATATGTAGATATTTTTTAAATGCTCTAAATCACTACTGATTAGGGAAATGCAAATCAAAACAATTCTAAGGCATCACCTCACATCTATCAGACTGGGTAAAAATGACAAAAAGGGCAAAATGACAAATGTTGGAGAGGATGTGAAAAGGTGGAGACATGAATACACTGTTGGTGGAACTGTGAACTAATCCACTGATTTTGGGAGAGCATCATCCAGTTATTTGCCACTGCAAAGAGTTGCTCTAAATATTTTAGAACATATAGGTTCCTTTCCTATTTCTCTGGTGTCTTGGCAAAGAACTGGAAATTCGGGGGATGAATATCAATTGGGGAATGGCCAAACATATTGTGGTATATGATTTTAATGCAATACTACTATGCCATAAGAAACAATGAGCAAATTTATTTAAACAATCTTGGAAAGAACTATATGAGATAATGAAGAGTGAAATGGGTAGGAACTTAGAGAACCAGCTATGGATTTAATATTTAAAGGAAAACTTTGAATGTTCACCTCCAGAGAATGAACTGAGAAGTGGAAACAGAAAAGCTATAATCTAATTATAAATTTGTTTGCTGAAAGACTCTGTGTGAGGAGGGGAGAGAGAAGCTGAGATACCTGGAAACAAATTTGATTAATAAAAAAATGAAAAAAATAACTATTGACTCATAAAAGTGAAAAAGATTATCATTATCATTAATATTAGTTCCATGTTACCTGCTGGCATTTCTTTCCTTCTCTGTCCCAATTTCCAACCTCCTAACACAAAATTTCCTTCTATAATTTTAAGTTAGTTATATTTCCATTTTTTCCCTTTCATTTAGAGTTTCAATATTTTATTTGGTTTTGCTTTTGAGTAACTCTTTATTGTCCCTTATTGACCTGGAGATCAGAGGATTCTTTAAGCCTTTTCATGAGTATAGGAGAGATGCCAGCATACAATTTGAATACAGATAACAAAAACAACCACAAGCTATCATATTTATAGCACTTTGAGGCTTATGAAGCACATTGTATGTATTATTTCATTTGATCTTCCTAATGATCCTATGAGGTTTTAATGAGACAAAGGTTAAATGACTTGTCAAGGGTCACACAACTAATAAGTATCTGAGGCATAATTAGGATTCTGATCTTAATTCCGGCATTCTATCCACTATAACTTTGAGCTTCCCCCCTTGTCTTTTTCTCAGAAGAGTGTGTAGGCACATTCCTACCTGGGGAGGAGAGGCTAAGATCCTGCCTGATGACCAAGTAAGTAGTGACAGAGGGACCCAAGTTTTCTGAGTTCACATTTAGTACTCCTTTCATTGTGCCACATGGCCTTATTTTTTCCAGTTTGGAAACTGAGGCTAAGAAGAAGTAAAATAAATCGCTTCAGCTCAAACAATTAACCAGTGTCAAAGCCAGAATGTTGTCTCTTTCCAAGCATTCATAGGTCTATCATGCTAAAGTCAAATTCAATTTGTTCTACTTGACCATGAGGGCAGAACCAGGATCACTGGGTGCAAATGGAAAAACTGAAGGGGAAAAAAGACTAAACCATAACATAAAAACAAGGGAAATTTAGGCTTGGGGAGAAGAAAAATGGCCTAAAACTGTAAAGTGCTTGCTAACAGAGTGGGCTGCCTTTAATTGATGGGTATACTGATAGCCTCTCATAGTGGAGGGCTTCCAGGGGAAATGGAGGACCACTTGGCAGCCATGCTGGATACAGGATTCTTTTTAGGTATGCATTGAACCAGGCAGCTGTGGAGGTTCCTTCTAATCTTTCCACCATGAAAAAAAAAATCAAGGGTAGAGTTTGATGGAAAAAATCACATGAGGATCCTTGCAGGGGAGAGAGAAGATTGAATCAGATTGTTAGAATCCCAGGGTTGAGGTGAGAAGATAGTCAGAACTTGAAGGCTGTTGAGGAAGGGGTGAAAGATGGGGATGATAGAAGAGCCTTTCTCCAAAAAGCCAGTGTCCACGCCAAAGCCATTTTCATAGAGATCCTTCTGCTTGTATCTGCCATAGTTTATCACACAAATATGCAGCCTGAAGGCCTTGACTGCCATCCTGATTCTGGCGGTTACTAACTTTTTTTTTTATTCTGTCTTTCTCTGTGATGGGAGTATGACTATCACCACCACCATCATCATCACCGTCATCCTTATCACTTGTATTTCTATGGTACTTTAACATTTGCAAATCATATTGTAAGGGTTAAAGGAGGAGTTTTGACAAAATAAAAGAGCAGCTCTTAAATTTAACTTTTAATGAGAATATAGTAGAGTTGTAAATTGATATTATCTCTTTAAGCCAGAGAAAAGAAAACTTCTAGCAGCTCTTACTAATGAACAATTTAGTTTAGTTAAAATAGAGATAGTTAAAAATATTGTAAAATGAATGTAGTAAAGGAGAGAAATGTAGGAAAGAGGTAAAGATAATTTCCTAATGTCTATACTAGTTATTCTATAACTACCTATAACTACTACCTAAAATTGCCTATACTTATCTGTAATTGCCATTAGAGAAAGTTGAGCTGATCACCCTTCAGCTTATCTCAGCAGGCAGAATATATATATATATATATATATATATATATATATATATATATATATATATATATATATTTCCCAATCACTAACTAATCACCAACCCATACCATTAGCAACCAACCCTCAATCACCAACATACACTCAGCATCCAACTTCCCCACAACTGCCCACCCTAACTATCAGCAACTGACACCTGGATCAACTTACACTGGCCCTTTTATAACATTTTCTCTCCTCACTTCCTGTCTCTATGGTTTCTACTTCCTGTCACTGTGGGCTGGTTAATCCCTACACATCTCTATGGTAAGAGGACCTCCAGATCCCCCATTAAATTAAAAAATGAATAAAGAATTCCTTTTAACGATATTATATATATTATCACATTTAATAAGGATGATAGCTAGCATTTACTTAGCACCTACTCTATTACAAATAACTGCAAACTATTTTACAAATATTTCATTTTTTTCTCCTCAATAACCATTGAGGGTAGGTTCAATGATCATCCTCATTTTATAGTTAAGGTAATTGGGGCAAATAGAAATGAAATGACTTGCCTAAGGCCCTACAGTTAATATATGTTTGAGGCTGGGCTTGACCTCAGGTCTTCCTGGCCTCATTCCCAGAAACCTATCTACCTAGCCACCTCCTCATTTGATTCTCACAAAACCCTGTCAAGTAGAGGATGACATGATCACTAGTTTTTACAGATGAGGAAATTTTACTAAGAAGTAAATTTGATTTGTTGATGGTCATGAAGCTTGTAAGTATGAGAGACTGAATTGTGATTGGTTCTTGTTGATCCCAAGACCATCATGCTCTGCACTGTGTCACCTGCCTGACTACATCAAGAATGAAGGACCCAGGTGGGGGTGCTATTGGAAGTCAGAGAGGTAGGAGATGGTATGTCCTACTATGTGCAACCTGGGCATAGGAATCCTTGTACTACTTATCATGTGAAAGAAGTTCTTATGAGAATTTAATGAGCTTATTGATTAATTACTTCAAAAGTCCTTTGAGACCACAAAGAACTACAAAAAAAGGACCTTTTATTCTTATTACTATAAAGCGATAACCTCCAAAGGGGCTTTCATTATCAGAGGGTAGTGTTAGCTCTGAGAGGGGCATCCTTGGCTTTTCTTGCTCTCAGACTCAGACTTCCAATGGACCAACTTTCTCCATTAGAGTTTGAGGCATGAGACTTATTTTCTCCTCCTATAATTCAGGTATTCAGTCAACATACTAGGTACCAGACACTGTACTAAATGGGGAGGATACAATGATAGGGACCTCCAGGAGACCACAGTCTTATGGTTATGCAACATGTAAACAGTTATAAACGAACAAGACATGGACAAGGCCAATGGAGACCATCCATGAGAGCAATCCCTCTCTTCTTCTGCAGATGAACCTGACAAAGTCAATAGGGAATTTGCATGCAGTGTGGGTATTGCCCTGACCTTTGAAACAATGATAAAATATTGGATTTTGTGATATTGCTGTTTAGGCTGTCAATAACTTCGTCATAATAGCTGTGATGGATTGTACTGTGTTCCTCCTTTTATTAACATAAAATGCTAATGGTACTGCTCATTGAATACTGTCTGATGTCCTGGGCATCCTTCCATTTCCAACCTGCCCCAATTTGCCTGATCATTCCATTCAATGATGCTTTGCTTTGTGCAGGATGGCTTCTTCCTACCATCTGATGTCCGATGAGAGTGAGAATGTTTAAATCTCCATTTTCTGAATGAGGAAATAGAGGTGCAGATGAGTGAAATGACCAGATTATGGCTACACAATGGCTGAGGGGCCTCAACCACTAGTCTACCAATTCCCAGAATTTTCTGCAAACATTTGAACCATTTTTTCACAGAATATAAGAGAAAAAAATGGGTATAAGTTTCACAGAAGCAAACTGAATTTGGTTTTAGCCAGTAAGCAATCAAACATTTATTAACCAGTCACTAAGTGTCAGAGTAGGTGGCAAAGTGCATAGACCACTGGACTTGGAACCAGGAAGGCACATCTTCCTGAGTTCGAGTTCACATCTGGCCTCAGACACTTATATAGCTATATGACATGGACAAGTCACTTCATCCTGTCTGACTCAGTTTTCTCATTTATAAAATGAGCTGGGAAATGAAATGGTGAACCACATCAGTATTTTTGCCAAGAAAACCCCAAAAGAGATCATACAGAGTGGGACATGACTGAAAAGAACTGAACTTCATGTGCCAGATCCTTTGCCAAGCAATGAGGATTCAACATTCCTCATCTTGAGAAACGTCCATTCTAATTGGGGATACCATAAGTAAATCATTAGGTAGAAGATTAGATAGATTAGATAACTGGGAATCTTACATGGAAAAGAATATTCTGCTAGAGGGAACAAGAAAGGCCTCTTGAAATAGGCAGTACTTGGCACAAACCAAGACAATACATTTTGCTTGGTCTCTTTTAAGCAATATGGCCCTGGTCTAAAAATCCTGAAGTTTGGAGTGTATATAATCTTCAAAGAATGTTGGTCATTAATCTTCCATGTTTTAGTAGGTAGTTTTAGAGAATCATAACATGATAGAACTAGTGATAGAATGGTCTTGGGGATCATCTATTCTAATTTTATAGATAAAGGAACTAAGTTTCTAAGAGAGAAACTATTCTATGGTTACAATGATGCTAAAGCACAATGAGCTAATGAAGTTACAATGAGCTAATGAGAAAAGAGCTGAGATTTGAATCCACATTCTCTCATTCTACATCTAGTTGTTAGTATGAATTTCCTTCTCTCTTTCTCAAGAACTCCATCTCATGATAGAGCTACTGGATTTCAGAATTAGAGAAGACCTAAACTATGATATCGTCAAACTGTACCTGAAAAAATAATCACAATTACTCTAGGCCTGATATGTGGTATATAAGAGGAAAAGACCAGAAGCAATGGAAAGATTGAGTTTGAAAGACTGTCTCAGGAGAAGAGGAAATGGAACCCCAGCTGACATCCGGGGATGGTGTGGAACTTTCCAGATAAGCTCAAAAAGGCAGCAGTTGGGGAAACCAAAGCTGAAGGGAGAAGAAACTACCCTTTGCTCTGAAGATACATATTTCTCAATCCTTTTGCCTGAGCAACAGAAGATCTTATCTTTCAACTGGTGACACCTTTCCCATAAAAACTTTTTCCCTTAGGGGAAACCCAGAGCTTATTCTAAAGAAGACTCCCTAGTTCAAACCCCCAAGAACTGTATAGGGAAATAGCTAGGGATTTCCTCTTTCCCTTTGTCCTCATTAATCTTCAACCTTTTTTTACCTAAACAAATAGACATCTTGATTTTAATTAGAGACTTCAATCAGATTCGATGTATTAGGAAGGGAAGTTCAAAGAACATCATTTAAAGAAGGAGTGCTGAGGGGAATTTTACTTACCCTTTCAGTCCAGTCAGAACTGACTCCATTTGTTAACAGCACAATTTGGGGAAGGGGAGGAAGGAAGTGGTGTTACCTTATATTTACTCCCCATGTATCTGACAACTTTGGTTCCTTCTCAATTTCCCCATGAATACAGTGGTTACCCATTTTCTGCCTCAAGACCTCTAGTGGATATGTCTCTGCTCTCAAGAAGTACACATTCAAATGGAGGAGAACATATGTAGATAACTCAATCCTTATACGACAGCATAAGACCACATTTCAGAGGACCAATATGGTACCAGACCCACTATAAATTGAAAATTGTGCACAATAGTGAACCACATTGTTTAATTTTCATTAAATGAACATATCAAGGCACTCCATGACTTTTCTTATCAGAGCTGTCAATGTCATTACGCTTGTACTTTGGTGTCATTATTAATAACGAAACAGTGACCCAAAGAGAAGCATTACTTTGATGCAGACACAACTTGCGACAAGAGAGAACTCTGGATAAAGAATAATGTGAGAGCTAAAGTTTGGTATAAAACAGTCTAATGACTCCTACCAACACTTCTCAGAATGAGAATGAGTGTCATTGGGAGAATTGCTACAAGACTTGCAGGTTCAGCAGGTCATTAAACATTTTTATTTTACATATCTTTCGGCCTCCAATTTTTATGATTGCCTATCATATATACCTGGGTTCATGTGTTTTGAGTCTGTGAGTTCTGGAAGGCCTTAGCAGTTGGAAAAACTCTCCAATGAGGCCACCTCCTGAGACGTCACACTTTGGGACAGTTGTCATTTGAAGATTTTTTTTTAACATAAGGCCTAAATTGTCCTCTTTTGCAGTGTTCATCCATTATGGCTCCTGGTTCTGCCTTAGTGTTCCATGTAACAAGGTAATCTCTCCTCTGTGAAATATTGTTTTAGATTTTAAAAAATCACAGCATAGTTGAAATCTGGAGGTAATCAATAAATAGAGGTTTTGAAATCTGAAGAACTTTGAAGATCATGACTCTGCTGCTGCCTGTGTGACCTTAGGCTAGTCACCTCCTTTCTGGACTTTAGGTTGATTTTCTATTAAAATGCAGGTAAAGGTTGACTTGATTGATCTCCAAAGACCTCTTCAAGTTCTGGAATGTATTTGTGCTTCTGTGGTTGGCTGGACCTCTTTCCTAGAAAAGTCTTCCTCCTCATCTCCTTCTCTTAGAATCCTTTCTCCAAGACTCAGCTAAAGCCATACCTTCTACATAAAGCCTTTTCTAATCCTCCAAACATTTGCTCACGCCTTCTTTTCTCAATCTCTTTTAGATTTGTTTAGCCTGTATTCTGTATGTTTATATAGCCATTTATCTTTTCCCTCATTTGAATGTGAAATTGTTGGGAGAATGGGCAATTGAGATTTTCTCATTTTTTGTTTGATTTGATTTGATTTCCATTATTCAGTGCAGCCTCTGGCAAATATTAAGTGCTTAATAAATTATTGTTGGTCTGTGTATCAATGTGAACAATCACTTTTTTCATATAGTTGGAATGCATTTATATGTTTTCCATGAGGAAGATAAACCAAAGGAAAGGAAGAGCATTTCTCATAGTAGCTTTGAGTGAGAGAACAGACACCGAAGTCTTAGCCAACTGCTGTTGGAAAAATGTCAAGTTTTCTCTGTGGCTCTAAAATACTTTGTGTTTTTTCACTCAGGCAATCAATGAACCTTTGGGAAGCAGGTTTATTGTTTGTTTAAAAATGATAGCAAATGGAATGATTAGATCATAGGTTTGATCATGTCTGGTCAATATCTGATAAATGTTCTAATATTAATAACTGGAGAAATTGCTTTGGGCTAGATAGATACTTACAAGTCCATTGCCAGAGAGGCAGAATAGTTGAGATGAAGAATTAGGGAAATAGAAATATAGGATTCAAAAGGGAAGCAGTCTCTCCCTTTTCTTGATATTGTTTGAACATTAATCCTCAAAGCAAAGATAGTTCAGACGTTTTTTGTGCTGACTTTTATCAAACCAATCCTCGATCAGTCTTATTTTCTTCCATCTGTAGTTCTATAAACATAAGAAAGCAAGGTACAATGTCTAGAAAGCCTCAAAACTGAGATGAGACTCTGGGTTCAAGTCCCACCTTTGATTTACACACACACACACACACACACACACACACACACACACACACACACATACACACACACAAATATATATCTTCTACATGTCTTTGGATAAATAAGTCATTTCCCTGTACAGTGCCCCAAACTGCTCACACAAAATACTGGCATTAAGAGTTGTTATCTTCAATATCTTCACAGTTGAACCACGGGTTCATAAAAATGAGCATAAAATTAAGCCTTAGGGAGATCTTGAAGAAAGAGGAGAAGTTGGCCCTAGAAATGGACAAAGAGCAAAAAGAGGCCTTAATGAAATAGAAGGCAACTTCCACAGATTTAACTTTTGTGTGGCATGACATGCTTTCACCTTGATATGTTCCCCATGACACTACAGGGCCATATAGCAGCAAAATCTTTGAAGAATCAAAATGGTAGATAAACCAAAGGACTGTGAGGAGACGCGAATGTGCCCAGACTAGAATATGTATTTTCATTGTTCATCTTTTGTGGAAAATGGCGAGGAAATATTAGCATCCAAACATGTGGGTTTGCTGGGCACGTGGCGAGGGCAGTAGCTAGCAAACTGGCAGCCAAGGTCATGGCATATGAAATAATCAACTCTTTGTTGGTAGCCATATATTCTAGGAGAGCTTTTAGAGGATATATGAATAAGGATCACAGAGAATGGGTTCAGTTCATCCTTCATTGTCAGAGAATACATTCACTATAGCACATTCTTGGGTCCATTAAGTTATCAAATGAAAGTCAAGTATTTGTAAGCTATTCTGCCTTTACTGGAAAGGAAATCAAAGGAATGTTCTCAGGGTAAAACGTCCCCTCTTTGTTTGGATGTTAAAGCCCTTCAGAGCTTGGCTTGAACCCTTGTCTTCAACTAACTTCATCTCCTTCTTGCTTTTACAAGGGCTCTTCTCCAGGAGAAAATGGAGCTCAGACTCTTAGATTATCCCATTTCCTTCAAGCCTTACCCAAAGTGGAAGTACTTATAGGAAGTTTCACCTCATTTTGCTTTTTCCTAGGATCAGAGATTTCTGACCTCATAGTGCACACAGTCCAACACCTAAATTTGACAGATGAGGCAACTGAGCCATAAAGATGACATGACCTGGCCAAGTCATACAGCCATTAAGAGAGACAGCATGTTACAAGAATATTCAAAACTGTGCTCTTTGTGGTGGCAAAAATTTGGAAAATGAAGGTATGCCCTTCAATTGGAGAATGGCTGAACACATAGTAGTATATGTTGGTGATGGAATACTATCGTTCTCAAAGGAATGATGAACTGGAGGGATTCCATGTGAACTGGAAAGACCTCCAGAAAGTGAGACAGAGTGGAAGGAGCAGAACCAGGACAACATTGTACACAAAGACTGATACATTGTGGTACAATCGAATGTAATGGACCTCTCCATTAATGGCAATGCAGTGATCTGAACAACTTGCAGGGATCTATGAGAAAGAACATTATCCACATTCAGAGGAAAAACTGTGGGATCAGAAACACTGAAGAAAAACAATTGCTTGATCACATGGGTTGATGGGGATAGGATTGGGGATGTAGACTCTAAAGGATCACCATAGTGCAAACATCAACAACAAGGAAATGGGTTTGGATCAAGGACACATGTAATACCCAATGAAATTATGTGTTGGCTATGGGAAGGGTGGGGTGAGGGGAGGGAGGAATAGAATATGATTTTTGTAACCAAGGAACAATGTTCTAAATTGACCAAATAAAATAAAAAAAAAGAGAGGCAGCATGTAACTCAGTCCTCAGAATTTCTGAACTATTTCACCACTTATTATATATACATAAAGCATATATCCATATAAACATATTATATAATGTACACATAAGTCAAACACATATATCACATCCCTAAATACTGAGCTCAAGGTTCTCTAGCAGAAGATGTTTAGCTGGTTCTTGTCAATATTTATTTAATTGAATCCATTGGATGAATCAGCCCTACTATTCATAGGTCACTGACTTTAGTAAGTGCTGTTAAAACAGTCAGCCTGGTTGGGTTTGAAGACAGAGTCTTTGGTGGTCCTTTGTGAAGGCAGCAGGAAGAATGAAACGATTTCCCAAGGTCCCTTTCAATCCTGCAATTCAATAGTCCCTTTGAACTGTGGAGAATGCAGATAGAGTCTATGAATTAAAAAATGGCCCCATGGAACATACCCCAGATTTAAAAGTCTTATCATGATGGCAAGAAGTTGCTTTGAAGGACCTATTGGAAGTTATGTTTAAAAGAAACTGTCAATCTGATCTCAGTGTTTGATTTCTCCAGGGCGGTGACGGGAGTCTCTCAAGCTCATGGCAAGAAACTTCTTTCCATCTTTGAATGGCGTGCTCCTGATCACTCCTTCCAAGCAACCTTGTTTTAAAATACTGTCTTTCATGACATTTCTTAAGGTCACACTCTGTGTCAGGGCCTGTGTCATAGACCTCAGAAATCCAAACCCAAAACTAGTCTCTACCCTCCAGGAGGTTGTAGTCTACAGGAAGGGAAAAGGTGTCTATAGATCAGCACTTAGACATGATCTAAAAAAGTCAGCACAATTGTAAGTTTAGTGTCCAGAAAAAGCACTTCCAAGACTTTGAGGCTCAGGGAAGGATTTTTCAAGTTAAATTTAAGCTAGAAAGACATACAGATCGCAGGAGAAAAGGTAAGGAAGCATAACATTTTCAGCATGGGCATACAGTCTGTGAAAAAGGATAAGATGAAACATTCTATGCTGAGAACTACACACAGTAGGCTCTTTGGTCAGGAATAGAAATGGCTTTAGAAGCAATGTGGATCAGCCTGGAAAGATACTTTTGAACCACTCTGTGAAGGTATTGAGGGGTCAACCAGCAGCATTTTTAAAATGGGCTCTGCCAGGACAATATATCTTAGGATGTGGGGGAGTAGATTAGCCATGTGGTCCCCTAAAAGATCTATAACCAAACAGATAACATTATTCCAAGAAACAAGGACATAAATTACTGGCTATGCTGGCCAGTGTGAACCCCTGCAACCTTTCATTCTGTCCTCAGAGTTTAGGGCAGTGCCTGGCATATAATAGGCACCCAATTGTTGCCTGCTGCCTGACCGATTTCACTTGATAAGTACAGTGACTGGAGCTCTCGATCTCCATTCTCCTTGTTTCTCCGAATGAACTTCAAATGTGGACAGCTCCTGCCTGAATTCAGAGATTCCAGACTGGAAAAGAACCCATCACCGGAACAAGGACAGACACACAGACATCTCCAGAGAGCAGATATTTGTTTTATTATGGTCTTTTTGTGCCAAATGCCTAGCAATATGTCTTCAACATAGCATGTGCTTAATCAACATCTTTTTGGCATTGTGTTGTGGCAATCCCCCAAGTGAACAAAATAGAAAATTAAAGCTTTGACACTGAAGGAAAACATGTGAATTCTGACAAGTATGAGTCCTACTACCTTAGTATAGTGCAGTGAATTGGAAAGAGCACTGAACTTAGATTCTAAAGACATGTATGAACTTCAACTCTGACACTGACCAGATTTCTGAATCTCAGATTCCTCATCCATACTTCAGGTTCCTGTGGGATGCATCTATCCATATGTCCCCCCCCCCCCATATATACATGTCTACCCAAATATATCCCAAACACACACATATATTGCTATATCAATTTAGATTATTTTCATAAACAGAAAAGCTCTCTATAAAAGGAAATTGTTGTTTTAGACTTTTCCTGGTCTAAATGATTATTTTTTAATCCATTAGAAGAAATCTTGGTGTTAAAAACTCTCTAATGATACATATCAGCAACTCACCCTAACTTATATTTGAAGAGAATTGCATGCAGGTAGGGTGGGAACTGAGGTGGGGGGAAAGTGACTTAACCATGGATACCTCTCCAGTGTGCAACCGAGGCCAGAATTAACATCCAGACTTCCAGTATCTAATGACAGTCTTTCTGATGATGATGATAATGATGATGATGATGATGATGATGATGATGATGATGATGGCAGAAGTAAATTAAATCATTGTTGGGATTTGTTTATAAAGTTCTAAATTGAAGATTATAGATGACATTAAACCAAGCCAGGATATCCTGGTAGTAGATTTTTTTCCTTGTCCATGAATTAATCATTAACTCAACCCTCTTGTCCTCCCATAGACCAATGATCTCATTAAAGTGAATTTTTTCCCCAATGGTGCAGATCATGACATTTCCATTTTTGCTTATGCCAAAAGAATCCCACTTCCCAAAGGGTCACCACAAGGGTTTGATTTCATGTGTTTGGCAGCCTTCTCCTTTCTTTTGAGTGAATTCCACAAAACTGTAACCAAAGACATTCCAAATTACAGTAATAAATGCCAAGATATTTGGCAGGTGCTCTCTATTCCACTTCCAGAGAGAGGCAGGGGGAGAGAAGCATGAATAATTTGATTTTTTTCAGAATTATTTTGTCTCTTATGTAGAACATTTATTTGAAATTCAGGAGTCTCTGGGACATGTTTTATTTATTCCCTCTTCACTTCCTATGCTTTCACACAATACAAATATCTTGATGAAAGTTACACACAGCAGCACAACTTGCTAAGTGAATTTCCCTTGGTGCAGTAGAATAAAATGACTCTCCTCATTGTCCCACATGATTCCATATTCATAGTCACCTTCCTCTAGTGAAGAATAAAACTTTATGAAATTTAGATTTTGGGGAGGGATAATGATGATGCCTTCTTGGGACAATGAACTACCAGGACTTTGGTGGCCTTCTCCAAATCAGTAGGGCTCTAGACTCTCTACACTCTCACTGTCTGTTTAACTACCCACTTATGCTATTGGTGCAATAATACCCTATCTCTAGGGGTGTATGGGGTGCTCAGGGAGGGGTAATATCTCTGGTATGGAGGGCTTGTCGTGCCCTTCTAGGGCAGCTCTCTAGCTACTGACCCTCACCTGACACCCAGCTCTCACTTGTGGCTCCTAGTAGCTGCTAGCATGCGGCAGCAGCCACACCCCAGGCAACGGCTTCCACAGACCGGCTAAACCTTGTGAGGGGAGCCATCGGGTCAACGTCGACCCCTGGTGAACCAGGGCTTTGCTCACCCAGCATGTGAAGACTGCTTCAGCTGAACAGGCGGAAGAAACCAACAAGAAGGTTCAACGGCTGAGATGGCAATGCAGCAAAGCACTGTGGAGTGCTTAGGGCATGTTGGAGTACAAAAGACAACACGGCCATGAGGAAGTCTCCAGGTGTAATGACTTTTTGTGCCAATGGACTCAGGCTTCCAATGCTGAGAGAGTGGGACTGTCTCTGTGCATCGACTTTTCCACTTGAATCTTCATGCACAGGTGTCTTTGTGCACAAAAACGCACAAAGACAATCGTCATCCTCGATTTGAGAGACAACCAACACCCTATCTCTAAATACAAGTGGAACTCCTGAAGCAAGAGCTTCTATAAGTATATATTTTGTGATCAGATACTTAAATATCCATGACTTCACCTACATAGGCATTTGCTCATGTCTATTAAATTCCATCTTTTTGTGTTTTAGGAAGTATTACAATTCAATTCCATGATTATTTAGCATCCATTTTGTGCCAAATACTGTAATAAGTATTGGAAGTATTATAGAGATAGAGATTACATCTCTGATTCACTGGTAGAGGGAAATTTCTGAGTTGGGAACTCCTTTAATACTACAGGTTAACATCTTCTCTTTGGCTTCAACTGTAGTTGTTTAGCACTATCACAGCTTGCATCTTGTCAACCTGGAATTTCAGTGCTTTGAGCACTGTGAAAAATAACCTGGTTAGGAGGCTTATACTTGTCCATATGGCTGTTTGAAGATTCTTTCTAGAACCTTCTAGAAAAATGTGCTTTTAGCGTCCTCTTTTCTGGAAGGGCTTACTTCCTAGTCATCTCCTCCCAGTTATCTGTTAAATTCCCCAGAGAAGACTTACCTTGGTGGAAAACTTGTCTGTGTCTTTTTTAAATAATCAAACACAGCTGATAAAAGTGGGGCATTGCTTTATAACTTCTCAGCTAGTAACTCCTTTCCACTGACAACTGGCAGTGAGATTGTGACACCTCCTCACCACCCATCTTCAATATTTAAAGGGCTGTGATATTTCTTACTCAAGAATCTTTTCTCAACTATGACCAAGAGTTTGCCTACTGAGCAATAGTACAGAAAATACCTAAGGGCTTGAGAAGAGAAAGAGTAGGGAAAGGGAGAGGAAAAAGAGGGAGGAGATTGAAGACACAGGAAGCAAAGAAAAAGGAGAGAAGACTGGGAAGAGAAGAGGAAAGAAGGCAAGAGGACAATGTAAAGAAATCATGAATAATATGAATTATTTTGGGAAGGGCATGGGCAAGTACAAACATAAACAATAGATTTCTTAACAATGAATCCAAATAACTCTTCTTGTTAGTGTCTATTTCTTTCAAAGAAGCCACCACGGACCTTGGCTTGTGTATATGTGAAAACAGAGGCAGAGAGAGCTTAAATGACTTACTAAAAGTCATTGGGTAAGTAGCTGCAGAGCCAGGAACAGATCCAATTATATGATTACTATCTGGATACTCATTCTAGGTAAATTTGAGAGACAATTAGAGGACTGTTATGATTTTTAAGAAAGGCTTCAGAAATGTCTTATTTCATCCTCAAAGGAGGTTTCATCTCTCTCAAGACTGAATCTTTTAGTAGAATTAAGGGAATTGCCCATCACCTCAGACATAGAGACAATCACTGATCTACTCGAAGACACTTTCTCCTTTCCACACAGGATCTATTTAGCCCAAAGAAGTCTTTGCCTTTAGTGAAGCCTTGTCTTTAGGTTTGAAAATGCTACCAATGTTTCCATGAGTTCCTTACTGAATAACTCAGGATAGACCTGACAACTGGAAAGATGATCCCTAAAAGTGCTCTTAGCTGCTAACTCACTTGGAGATCTTAGGTAAGTTAGTCTCTCCTTTGACACATGATTCCCTTTTATAATGCAAATAATAATTGGTACTCTTATAGTAACATTGCAAAGTACTTTTCATAAACACACACATATATATGTCTATCTATCTACCTACCTATTTATCTACCTTCCTCCTTACCTTCCTCCATATCTGTCTGTCTATCTATCTATCTATCTATCTATCTATCTATCTATCTATCTATCTATCTATCTATCTGTCTATCCATCCATCCATCCATCCATCCATCCATCCATCCATCCATCCATCCATCCATCCACCTATCTATCTATCTATCTATCTATCTATCTATCTATCTATCTATCTATCTATCTATCTAACCTTTATCAATCCACTCTAAGATAGGCACAGAGACTATTGTCTCCATTTTACAGAGGAAGTACCTGAGATGTTGAGACTTAAAGGTATTGAACAACTTGTTCAAGAGGACTCACAGGAATCAAAGGTGGGGTTGTAACCCAGTTCATTTTGCTCCAGAGGAAGCACTCTTTCTTCTCAAATCTCCTTTGTGAGTCTTTCATAGCCCAGGAGTCTATTTCATGAACTTGGGAGGCAGGATAAAATGCTTTCTAAGGTCTTTCTGATATTCTAATTCTAATGTCTTTGTCCCACTTGTTAACAGTTTATGTTCTATGTCTTAATGTCTTAGCTACCTCTATCCCATGCCTAGTGGACATTTCATGATTATATGAATCATATGATCCCAGGTATCAAGCTGGAAAGAATCTTAGAAATCATCTAGTCTAGGTCCTTTCATTTTACAGGTGAAACTACTGAGGATTGGATAGAGGGGGTGTGACTAAAATCTCTTAGGTAGGAATGGGCAAAGTCAGAATTTGAAGCCAAGATCCAAAAGACAAGAATAAACAGGTTTAGGTTCCATTAAAATGGGGATTGTGTATAGGAATGAGCCATAGTTCTGTATTCTTGATAGGTCTGACTACAATCTGAAGGGTTAGGGGACAGTTCTAGGTGTTAAATTTTAGCCAAGACTTGAAAAGATAATGATTTGAGAGAAGAACAAAGAAACAAAGAAAGAGAACATATATTCCTAAAGCATTGGGTTCAAGGATTATTCTCCCTAAACCCTAACCAATCAACTTATTTTCCCTATACTTATGGACAGCTAGGTGGCATAGTGGATAGAGAGCTTAGAATCAGCCAGGCTTATCTTTCTGAGTTCAAATATAGCCTCAGAAAATTATGACTTGGGGGATCCTGAGCATCCTGTTTGCTTCAGTTTCCTCACCTGTAAAATGAACTACCACAGAATTTTTGCCAAGAAAAATCCAAATAGAACTACAAAGAGTTGGATATGACTGAAACAACTGATAAAAAAACTTTCTCTCTCTCTGTCTCTGTCTCTCTCTCTCTCCATCTATTTGATCTATCACATTAGATGTAATATAAGATCCTGAAGAAGGGATCTATTCAATTTTTTTAACCTATGTATCCTTAGAATCTAGCACAATGCTTGAAATGTAAAAAGTAATGTGAACAGACTTCAGATTTCATTAGTTCTAGAAATTTCACCATTTTTTTCTATGTTGATGAGGAAAATTCCTCTTAACCATGCAGTTCTAAATCTGCTTCTGAAATTGCTGAGAGGAATAAGAGGTTAATTATCTTTCCCCAAGACACACAGTTAGTCTATGTCAGAGGATGTGTTTTATCTCTGAACTTTTCTAACCAGCAGCTAGCTTTTTAACCACAATCTGCACTTAGATCGAATCTTATTGGCAGGCTGTGGAAACTTAATGAATGGTTTTGATTGATTCATGAATTATTAATGTAGAAAGTGCCTATTCCACTGGCTCCATCTTTCCAGTGTATAATTGAAAACCTGTTACCCTAAAACAGAACTACATTTCCCAGGAGCCCACTGACTTCCTGTCATTACTGACTTCCTGTAGATAGTGGATATTAGGTGGGGATGTGGAAGGTCCCACCTCTTTACTTCTTGTCCCAAGCTTGGTGGTGGTAAGGTGGGTGTTTGAACTGGTTAATCAGCCATGGGCTCGTGGTTTTATTTTGTTCCCTCATTATTACTTGATTTCTAATGATAATAAATCTCTTAAAATATGATATTATTATTGAAATTTAATTTTCACTTTTACATTGATGGTAACCACTAGTTGGAGAAGAACCTCTCAAATTTTTAAGATAGCCTAGATAAATTTTTTTAAGCCACATTTCTCCTGCCAAGGCTTTTTGCCCATCACACCCACCCTCACAAACTCCAACTCTCTTTGGAGCTTATGTAGTTTTCTTTTCCTACTTTTTGTCCAGTTGCTTGTTCTCCTACTGGCTATGCTATTTTTAGTGAGGGGACTCTTGGCGAAGAAGAAATAAACTGCTTCTCTCCTCCAACTGCTTGAGTCTTCATTCCTTGCTCCTTCTTTGTTCCTCCTCATTGCTGACTCTGGCATTGCTGATACTGCTTCCTCCCAATCTTCTGGACTCAGATCATTCACCTAGCCTCAGCCCCTGGCCTCCAGAAATCTTCCTCCTGATCTCCAGCTCCAAACGTAAATTGGCCTCCATCCCTACCTGACCCTGACCCTGACAGTTGATTGCTGCCAGGCAACGATTAGTCTCCTAATTCCCTCTGGGGAAACTAGTGTTTTACCTCAGGTGGGATGAGGAGAAGGAAGATACTCTTCCTAACAGGAAGTTGATTACATGCATGGTATATTCTATGAAAGAGCAGAGCATTGCCTATTTCAAACAGCTTCTACCATTTATGAGTGCACTGATTTTACTTATTGTATCTGAGATTCAGGGGAGGAATTCATCTCCCTGCAACTTTTTGCCATTTGGGCCTGCCATGTTTGAGATTCCTAAGACCCATGTTCTCCCTTGCTATGGGAGATTCCACAGTGCTGACAATAGGGATCTGAATTTTAGAAAAAGGAACTTTAAAGGGCCTGGAGGTGAAATTTTAAGCCTTTTAAGGCTCCATTTTAAAAAATGAAAGTCTTTGTATTTTATTGTATTTTGCTGATTGTTTTGTTTAAGATTTAATTTTGTTGTTTTAAGTTTATATTTTAATGTATTTAATACTATTCTGTTACACTGAATCAGTTTAATCTACTGTGTTTTAACTATTAAATATATTCTGTTACCTTTCCCCTATAACTATACTGAACAAAATGTTGTAAAGCCCATTAATAGCTTTTTCTTCCATTTTGCATTTGTTAAGTGTCACATACATGATGGTTGAATTCAACTTGGCTAACAGCCCTTTGGAGAATTTAATGAGCTAAGAATTTAAATGGTAATTCTAAGGGGTCTTCAGAAATAATTTTAATTAAGTAGTGGTTTCTGAATGGATGATTTTTAAAATATTAGAAAGACTGTTGTATTAAAGGTAGAAAAACAAAGAAATATTCCTACCAAGGTGTTTATATGAAGCAGAAAGTCAAAAAGAGCTCCTGAAAAATTCTTCAGTTTAATTTACTTCAACCAGAACAATTTAGATTTCTTGGTGATTTTCTAGACTCAAATAAGTTTTACTTTGTTTAAAAATATATTTGCCAAGGTTGAAAGATTTGCTACATCTGTAGACATTGTGACAAATATCCATCAGTTCATAGTTGTTGGGTTTTTTTTGTCATAGAGCAACTTATATGAAATATGATAGTTGGTTTTTTTGCTATTTAAATTAAATGGGCTATTATAACTCTGGGGATATTGATACTTTTTGAATGTGCATTGCATGTTGTACTATTGTTCTTTATAAAAAAACTGTTACTTTGTGAAAATCAATTTCTTGTACTCACAGTGTATCATGGGCAGGCATGAAGAGGAAATGCATCTCATTTTTGGCGAGAAACCTTGTATTCTACATTTCCTTAGCTGATGCAGTGTGTCAATGATTTTAAGTTATATATATTTTTTATTTTTAAAACTCTTTCATTATTGTTTTTGCTTGCATGTGCAATATACTATTTCAATTTTATTTTTTCTTTCCTTTTTGTATTTGAAGCACATGTCACCAGTATTGAGATTTTCTTTAACTTTTTTTTTATTTTGCAGCAATATTTTTATAATACCTTTGCTATAATGTCAATGCAAATCCAAAAAGGTTTAGACTATAAAAATTATGCCATTGATTGTTTAAACAATTATGGGACTTTGCTTAATGATTCTGTCTAATTCTAGGACAAGAGAATACAAAAAGAGCCACTGCATAGTGCCAAAGAAGCACAAAGCTAAACTGCATAATGCCAATTAAGCATAAGGTCAAAGAGACCAACCAATCTTAATGGGATTGATGAAAATTTTTAGCCAAGACAAGAGATTTTGAACTTGTTTGGGGTTCAAGTTTGTGGCTGTTTAACATGTGTTAATGGCAGGTCTTCCTTGTCCCACATTCTACCAAGTATCTCAAATTTGGCTCCTACTTGGCTCCTATAATCTAGTCCCTATTCTGTCTTTCATAGTGTGGCAACTTTCTGTAGTCCTGGCTATTGATTGGGTAAATGCTTAATTGCTTATATCATTTTAATTGGGCCCTGATTCAAGGACCTGTTATAGATTTATTTTTCCCTTACTTAGAAATTTAACACATAAGACTTTGATAGTCTATATTTCATCCAGAAATTATCTTTTTTTATTTGGATTTTTTTGATATTTTTGATTTCTCTTGCCAATTGATTCATATACCTTATAACTCAGCCATGCATTGCTAAGTGATCCCTGTGTTTTTTAACAGCCTCTTCAGGAGGGAATCTATAATTATTCTAAATTACAAAGTTTAAATTCTTTTTGAGAGTAATTTTAAGTTAAGAAACATGCTACCTCTCCAAATCCAGAAAGTGAACTGTTTGGAGAAGGCATCAAGAAAATGCCTCCACAGACCACATGCTGCACCAGAAGATCCAGAGAGAACTTGGGGATGTGGTGATTTGAACTGTTTGGGGTTGAATGCATTTGTTTTATATGGATACTCTTATGCCAAAGGGGACTGTCCCCTAACTTTTTGTCAATGTGCCTAGCAATCATTGGTTTTGTTCTCTTTTCCTTTTCTCCCCAAATTATTGTAATTTCCATGTTGGTTATGTTTACAAGATCCATTGGAGAGACCAGTCTTCCACAGATCTCAGGGAAGAAATGTAAAATTGAAAATCTGTTACCCTAAAAAAGAACTAAATTCCTAGGAGCTCACTGACTTCCTGTCATTACTGACTTCCTGTAGATAGTGGATATTAGGGGGAGATGTAGAAGGTCCCATCTCTTTACTTCCTGTCCTGAGCTTGGTGGTGCTAAGATGGGTGTTTGAACTGGCTGATCAGCCATGGGCACATGGTTTTTAATTTGTACCCTCTTTATTCCTCGATTTCTAATAATCATTCACAAATCTCTTAAAATATAATATTATTATTGAGATTTAATTTTAACTTTTACACCAGGGTCTTCAAGAAAGTTGGAGATAAGGGCTGAAGTGGAGGTGGATGCATCCATGTATTGCTTTTCCTAGGTAACATAGTGAATAGAGTGCTGGGCCTGGACTAAAGAAGATCTGAATTCAAATAAAGTCTCAGGCCCTTACTAGATCCTAGTTAAGTCATTTTACCTCTGCCTATCTTAAATTAATCAACTGTAGAATGAGGATGATAATAATAGCTCCTACATCAAAGGGTTGTTGTGATGATTGAGAAATTTCTAGATAACATGGCATAATGGCTGTCACATAGTAGGCACTTAATGTACCTTTTACCACTTTCATTCTTCCAGTCCCAGTGGGTGTAGCAGCCCACCCTGAAGTCAATCAATTGAGGTATGTCCATTCCCCAGAGAAGATTTTAGTGGAGTTTGAGAGAAGCTTCCTACAACTTAGATTCATAGATTTTGTGTTATGGGAGGGATGTTATAACATAGAATCTTGAATGGCAAAAATGAAAGGGACATAAGAATGGAGAATGTCAGAAAATACCAAAGAACTTCAAAATACCACAGAATCTCAAACACATATATAATGTCGAAGTTGAAATAACATGGTCTTTAGGATGCCAAAGATGGAAATGACCAAGAACATCGAACTGCAGAGCTGGGAGATCCTCAGAACAAAGGACATGGCATATTAGGTGGTAGATGGAGGGTTAAAACCAAGAATGTTTGATATTGCTGGGATGTTAAACTCTTTGGTTGAATACTCATCAATTAGTCCCACTGGCTTGGCAGAACCTTTGCTGTAGCCCTATTTTCAGAAAGTCCTCATCTACCTTTTACTCCCATCTACATCTCAATTTAAGAACTACTTTTATGTACTTTTCTTGCATTTAGTAATGACTGAACCCATATGAGGTTGAACAATTTGACTCTTTAGAATGAGATCAACTAATCTGCTATTAGGATATGTAGGAGGAAATACCAAATGACACTGATTCTATTGCCATCTTCCCACCATCCAAACCTTGGTGTTGCTGGCAAAATTGACCACTTGTTTCTGGTTTGGAGCATGTTCAGCTCATCTGGCTTCCACAGATGAGGTCCTAGACAAAAGGATTAGGACAATCAATGAGTGCCATCAACAAGCATTAAATACCTAATGTGATCTCCTCTAGTCTCTGGAGACACTGGGATGAAATTAGCCTGAGTCCCACCTCCCAATCTCCAGGAGCTTCTGATCTGGCCAAGAACCCTCATGGGAGCTCCTGGCCATTGAGGGGAAAGATAATCAAACACATCATAGGGAAGAGAGACAGAGAGACCGAGAAGAAAACTGGCAGCTAAGCTAGGTAGAGGGAGGCTCTTCTCTAATTTAGCAGAGGTCTTTTCCCAGAGAAAGACCTCGGCTCCTTGGGGGATTAACGCAACTGCCAAATTGACAGTTTTATTTCTCCATTAAAGGAATAATTATGTGTTACAGTAATTGCCCACTGTCAATTTTACCCATCTGCTGATCGCCCTGTAAAGCTTCCCCCAACATGATTTTGAGAGGCATGGAGCAGCTTGCTATCCAACAGTGCCAGCAATACCATCTCAATACCATCTATCTATCTTGGGTGATTAAAGGTCTGTCTGTCTGTCTGTCTGTCTGTCTGTCTGTCTATTTCTCTCTCTCTCTCTCTCTCTCTCTCTCTCTCTCTCTCTCTCTCTCTGTAGGCAAGTTTCCTATTCAGAGCCAGGCGTCATGTTAAATCCATTCAGTCCTCTACATTCCAAAAGTCCAATTCAATAAGCATTTACTAGGTGCATACTTTTTGCCAGGATCTAATAAAAAGAAAGCCCGTCCCTTCCCTCAAGTGGTTCACAAGCTAATTTGGAAAAGAGAAGCTGAGAAAAGAGGGGTGCGGTGGGAGACCCAGGCGAGAGTCACCAGGGAGGCGTCTTGTTTCTTGGGAGTGAAAGCAGGTAGAGCAGCGAGAGCCCAGTGGAGTGAGTTGCAAGTCCCTTTTCTTCCCTTGGGAGACCTTGGTACTCGGCTCTCCAGATCTCTAATCTCCAAAGTAGAGGAGCCAGAGAAGCAGTGTCAGTCGGAGTTTGAGAAAGAAGCCTGAGGTGAGGGTGGGGTGATTAGAAGTGATGAGTATATCCTAGGGGGTGCAGGAAATCAGGCAGAGCTGTAATGAATGAAAACAAAAGCGACGGGCCACAATTTGCAGGGCCACATGGCATTATGGGTGTGGAGAGGATCTCCGCGTTTTAAATTCCTGCCTCATCTATGCTGGCTCTACGCGCTTGTGAAAGATGGGCGTTGGGTGAGAGGCGGGCACGAAAGAAGGGCTCCACAGTCCCGCACAGGTTGCATGTGGATACAGTTTTTAATATGTGCTTTCTGACATTTTGTAAAGTAACTTCGTTCCCTCCTTCTTACCCTTTCCCCCTCCGGAAGAAGACAGGTAATAGGACATAATTTCGATATTAACGGATACTACGGATTCATCATATCATGAAAAAGCCGCACATAGCTCCCATGGGACAGATTCAGGCAGGGAATAAAGAATGCCGTGGTTCAGTCACCCTGCAGACTCCCTCAGGGATTCCTTTGCATCACGAGTCCCTTGGAGTGTCCCGGATCCTTGCCTTGCTCATAATAGTTGTCATTCACAGTTGATCATCATCCGTGATTGATGTTTTTGTGTCCAGCATTATTCTGCTCCTGCTCGTTTCCCCTTGTATCGCTTTGGATAGGGCTTTCCAGGTTATTTTGGTGATCATCTTGTTTGTCATTTCTTATGGCACAATAGTATTACATTCAATCATATACCACAACTTCTTCAGCCACTCCCCAGTGATGGACAGCCATCCAGTTTACAGTTTTTTGCCACAAGAAAAAAGAGCTACCATAAATATTTTAGAACATTTACAGTTTCTTTTCCTTGATCGCATTTGGAACTAAACCAGAGTGCTACTGTTGAGTCATGATTTTGTAGTTTCAGATTGCTTCCAGAAATGGTTCCATCAAAAATGTATTAGTGTCCCTATATGACTATCTCCCATCTAACATTTGCCATTTTGCCCTTTTATCATTTTAGCCAATCTGACAGTTATATCATGACATCTGAATTGTTTTGAGTTGCATTTTTCTAATTAATAATGATATAGAACATTTTTTCATATACTTATAAAGAAATTTAATTTCTTCATCCAAGAACTGTCTGGTTGTGTCTTTTGATAATTCTTCTATATTTAACAGAACTTTCCATATATTTTAGATATGAGATCTCTATTTGAGGAACTCTATAAAATTTTATCCTCTACATTACTTTCCTTCTAATCTTGTCTACATTACAAAATCTTTTTAAAATTTAATGCATTCAAAATAATTCATTTTACATTTCACAATGCTTTCTATCTCTTGTTTATTCATATATTCTTCTTCTATTCATAAATATGATAAACAATATGTTCCCTGTTATTTGTTCATATTACCCTCCTTTATACCTAGGTCATGTATCCATTTTGATCTTATCATGATATATCTGTCTGATGTATATCTCAAACTGCTTTCCAGTTTTCCTAATAATTTTATTAGTGAATTTTTATTCCAAAAATTGTATCTTTACCTTTGTCAAACACAATATTAATCCAAACTTTTATAATTATTTCCTGTACATCTAATCTATTCTACTGAACTACTTTTTTTCTTTTATTTCTTAGCAAGTACCAGATAGTTTTGGTAATGGTTGCTTTAAAATATACTTTAAAATATTGTATGGCTAGATCTCTTTTCTTAACCTCTGTATTTCTTTTTTCCACCTCCATTATTTCCTTTTATATTCTTGACACTTTGTTTTTCCAAATGATTTTTTTAATACTTATTCTAATTCAATAATTATTTTTGTAATTTAATTGGAATAGCTTTGAATAAGTAGATTAGTTAAGGTAGGCTTGTTATTTCAGTTATATTGTCCTGCCCATTCACAAACTACTAATATTTCTCCAATTATTTAAAATCTGACTTCATTTGCATAAAAAGTATGTTATAATTATGTTAACATGGATTCTATATTTGTTTTTGAATATATGCTCATAGGTATTTTATTAATTCTATCATCAATTTAAGTTATCTCTTACTAGCTCTTCTTGTAATATATTGATATATAGAAATGCTGATGATTTATATGCATTTATTTTACGCCTTCCTACTCATCATATTATCAGCAAGAGATTTTTTTATCTCTTTATTCATTCCAATACCTTCAATTTATTTTTCTTTTCTTATTGCTATTAGAATTTCAATACAATCTTAAATAATATTAGTGATAATGGGCATCCTTGTTTTACTCACATTCTTATAAGGAAGACTCCTAATGTCCACATTACAGATAATGTTTTCTGATTGTTTTAAGAATACATTTCTTATTAATCTAAGGAATACTTCCATTATATCAATACTTCCAGATTTTTTAAATAGGAGTGAGTGGTGTATTTTGTCAAATTTTTTGTGCATCTGTTGACATAATCATAATTAAAAAAATTTTTGTTGTAGTTGTTTTCTTTATATTAAACTACTGCATAACTGGTGTATAAATCCTATTTGATCATAATGTATAATCTTTGTGGTATATTGCTTATCATCTTGTATAGTATTGAACTTTTGCATCTATGTTCATTAATGAGATTAGTCTCTTTCTGGTTTTGTTTTTTTTCCAGTTTATATATTTGCACCCCATTTATTTCATTAAAGAAGTTTGGCAAGACTCCTTTGCCAATTTTTCTAAATAATTAATTTAACATTAGAAATTAGTGATCTTTAATGCTTCATAAAATTAACTTGTAAATCCATCTGCTGCTGATGTTTTTTTTCTTAAAAAGTTCTTGTATAAACAATTTAATTGCTTTTTATAAAACAGACTTATTTAAATATTCTATTTCTTCTTCTGTTAGTATAGGCATTTTATTTTTTATAAATATTCATCTGTTTCACTAATATTAAATTTCTTGGCATATAATTGGGCAAAATAATTCCTAATAATTACTTTTATTTCATCTTTATTAGTGGTAAACTCAATCATCTATTTTGGTGCTATTGCTTTGGTTTTGTTCTCTTTTAAAAATCATATTAACAAATGGTTTTTCTATCTTGTTTTTTTTTTCAAGAAAACAGCTAAGTCATATTTATTAAATGATTTTTATTCAATTTTGTTAATATTGCCTTTAATTATCATGATTTCCAATTTAGTATTTATTTGAGGATTTTTAATTTGTTCTTTTTCCTGTTTTTTAAATATCATGCTCCACTCATTGATCTCTTCTTTTTTCCATTTTATTTATATAAACATTTAGAAATATAGATTTTAATATAATTATTGATTTTACTATACCTAATAATTATTTATTTTTATATCATTATTATAATTTTATTTAATAAAATTATTGTTTATATGATTTGTTTTTCAATTCACTCACTCTTTAAGGTTCTTGTTTAGTCCCCACTTCAATTTATTCTGAGATTCCATGGTTCTTTGTTAAATAAAATTTTATCTAAAAAGGATGCATTTGATGTTTATTTTCCATTCTGAATTTAAGTATAAACTTTTTGTTTTTTAATATCTGGTCAATTGTAAAAGCTACCATGAGCCACTGAATAGGAGATACATTTCTTTCTTTCATTGTACCATTATCTCTAAATATTTATTATACATGGCTTATCTAAGATTTTATTTATTTCCTTAAATTCTTTCTTTCTTTCTTTCTTTCTTTTTGGTTAGATTTATCCATTTCTGAGAGGGTAATGTTTAAATTCCCTACTATTATAATTTTACCATCTATTTCTACCTGTAACACCTTTAATTATGCCTTTAAAATGTAGATGCTATAAGTGCATATATGTTCAATATTAATAATGATTCATTTTATATGGTACCTATTTATCTCCTTTAATTAGATCTATTCCAGCTTTCACTTTGTCTGAGATTTTCATGGCCACTTATCTTTTTTTCATCAGCTGAAGCAAAAGATACTCTACTTCTTTCCTCTATTTTTATTCCAGATGTACCTCTCATTTTGTGTTTTTTTTAACAACATATTATGGGGTTTGTATTTTAATTTATTCTGTTATTCTTTTCTATCTTATGGGCAAATTCATCCCATTCACCATCAAAGTTGTAATTATTAGTTGTGTATTTCCCTATTCTCTTTTCCATTACTGTTTTTCCCCTTCTTTGTGATTCTTTTTCTCTTATTCCTCATCAGAAATCTAATTTTCATCTAATCATTTTTCAATTCTGAGACAATCAGTTGGTTCAGTGTATAAAGTATTGAGGGTAGAATCAGGAAACCCCAAGTTCAAAGCCAACATCAGAGTTAACCTGGTAGCTACCTGCCCAGGATGAAGTCATTTTACTTAAACTGTCTGCCCAAGATTCCTTGACAGTAAAATGATGCTCACTATAGCACCTCACTCACCAGGATGTAAGAATCAATTGAAATGTTATCTATACAGAGATCTCACAGTGTCTGACAAATAATAAATGTTTAATACATCCTCCTTTTTTCCCTTTGTCAATATTTTCTTACTTGATTCTTACATCTACATATGAAGTTGGTGCTATTATTTGCATTTTACTGATGAGGAAAATGAAGGTGTTAAAGGTTAATAATGACTTGACCAATTCCAAGTAATTTGAAAATTTCTAATACAAGAGTTGAACCCTCCTCTTCGTACTCTGAGGGTGATCATCTACCTACTCTTAATTCATTATTGCCTCTATTGATTCTGAGAAAACAAAGCCAAACAATTACCAATATCTGCCCTTAAAGAGCTTGCATTCTATCCAGGGGGTGCCATATACTCTATTAATTATTTCCTATTCATCCTGTGCTTTGCTTTGCATATATTATTTATATGTCATCTCCTTCATTAGAGTGTAAGCTTCTTGAGGGAAGAGACTGTCTTTTTTCATTTTTCTGAATCATCAGCACTTAGCACAGTGCCTGAAAAATTACAGGTCCTTAATAAATATCTACTGATTAACTTATTGACATATTTTCAGTTGAGGGATAAGGAAGGGGCTCCTGCAGGGTAGGACCCTTTTGTGGATCTTTGAAGAAATTGAAGGGATTCTTCAGGTCGGGGATGTGATAATGATGTGCATTCTAGATTATCAGGGATAGTCTATACACATGTAAAAAACCAAACAGGTGGCCCTTCATCATCAACTCCAAATTCCTACTATGTCTCCCATGTCCTCATTATTTAGGTGTACATTTCACAAAAATTCATTATTTTTTGGAAGACCAGAATTTAAGAACTTCGACTACATTGACACTTGGTTTCCATTCGGGCAGCTGCCATCTCTATGACTTTGGATTTTGCCAATGCCTCTTTATATTTGGTTCCAGGATTCTCTTCCTTTTTGTCCTTGTTTCCCAGCCAGAATGGCTCTCTTTTGGCTTCAGCTGTACTCATCCTAGTGACCCTGTTATTTAAAATTCCTTTTGGGATTACAGGGACATTTACAGTTTCAAGTGCATCAAAATCACCCATTATTTACACATTGTTACTAAATTAGCTAATTGACCATGGCTTGTAATTAAATCTGAGATGGATATTAAATTATTCATGTTGTAAATAAATTAATGCTCAGAGAGTTTCCCTGGCAGTTCTTTGGAATTCCTGATTACTCATCAAGTCCTCAGCCACTTATCAACGATTCTCTCTAATGGAGCCTAATGTTCCACATTTGGATGGTATGGGGTCATTAAAAGTTAGTTCAGCTAATTCGGATTCTCCAGGTTTGGACATACCTTTTTCTCAGATAGTTCCCTCAAATGTTGCCAGTTGTATTAAAATTATCTGCAAAATATTCTAGGAAAAGAATGAAACATTTTGAATTGAGATACATTATGACAGAAATTATTCAAATATAGGGAAGAAAGAAAGGACAGAGAAGAAAGGACAATGGATTTTGAATCAAGGGACTTCAATTTGACTCCTGGATTTGTATCATATACCTGTACTCTGCCCTAGTCAGAGAATATCTGGAGGTCAGCTCTAAATACCTTAGTTAAAGAACATTGACAGGTGGATGGTGTCCAGAGGATGGCAACTATGATAGGGAAAACTTAGAGTGTGTGCCACATGGAACTGGGTAGAAGGACCTGAGGATATTCAACCTAAACAAATAAAACTCATTGAAAAGCATGAGGTCTAGGTCCATATATCTGAAGGGCTATCGTGTGGCAAATATTTTTTTTTGTTTGGCCCTATAGGACAAAACAATAATAATAAGTGGTGTTTGTAAGAATCTAATTTTAATTCTGTTGTCTAGGAAAAATAATCTCAATAATTTGGGCAGGACAGAATTGGAATGAAGACTGGCTAAAAAGCTGGTAGGTTCTCGGTTCTTAGAGGTTTTGAAGTAGGGGCTAGACAACTTGCCAAAATATATTATAATCAAATTTTATTTATTGTTTGAGTTTGATTAGTTTACTGCTGAGGGCTTTTCCCTGCTCTAAAACACTGTGGTCTCAATGACCTGTATGATTTTCTACAAGCCCCAAATGAAGAGGTTAAGCAAGATAAGTGGCTCTTAACCTGGAGTGAATGAACTCTAAAAAATATTTTTCTTAGTATATAGTTGGTGCTTAATAAATGTTTGTTGATTAACCAATTTCAATAATTTTCATTTTATATATTTCTTTTTTTATCATATAAAAACATGTTTCTGAGAAAGAGCCTATAGATTTTATCAGAGGGTCACAGGGATTCATATCATCCAAGAATGGTCAGAACCCCTGGATTAGATGATCTCTAAAATAGGCTTTTTATGAAGGTGAACTGACCATAATTCCAAAGGAAGCTCCCAACCCATATTTCATCTAGTCCAAAATACTCATGATTGGAGATAAGATTCAACTACCTTAGAGTGGAATATTCAATGTCCTTTGTTATCCTTGGTTTAAAATTCTTCAAATTATTATATTTGTGGGTTATTTAGAAGAAAGAAAGATGGTGATAGAACCACTTGTTTTCATAGATAAAGTTGTTCACCCAGAATTCAGTGGTGCAGTTATGCAGTACTTGACACCATAGTCCAACATGGAATTTCAAGATGACATAAATGGGAGGCAGAGGATGATTTGCATGTCTTCTTTCATTTCTGCATCAATTAATTCACTGGTATCTCATATGGCATTGGAAAATCCTGTTGTTAAATCAATTTATTATGACATTTTGTTGCTATTCCTTAAGATTCCAGCCACTATTTATAAAATATTGAAAGACAAACAATGTAAAATTGAACTTATGGAATTTTTAGTTCAATCACATGGGCTGAGTTATCAAACTCCTTTAAGGCTCAGATTCCTCATTTTTTTAAATAAGAATTGATTTGATGACCATAAATGTCCCTCCTGTTTCTACATTTATCATCATCTAAGCAAAATTTGGTATCTAACTGCTGGAGACAATATACTATGTGCATAAGGCACTTATGAAAGGTATTTTGAATTCATTTGATCAAAGGACCCTATGTTTAGAGGTAAAAGCAATTTTGAAAATCATCTAATTTGGTACTCTCATTTTTCTGGATAAGAAAACTAAGATCTAGAAATAGGAAATGTAAAAATTAGCCAAGTTCACATGGGCAGTAATTTATAGCAGGATTCAAATCCAGACTGTCCTCTGGAGCCTCTCCTGTCTCTTACACACACTCAAATGACTCAGTTTTTATATTATATCATGATGAATGATTGACTATGGAACTTAGAGGAACTAATTAGAGCTCTACTAGCTAACATTTCTAATATACCTACTAGGTGCCAGGCACCATGCTAAGCACTTCGTATGGTGACTCAAGCTTTACTGAGCTGGAACTCAATGGGTTGTAAGATGGACAGTTCTTTCACCATCTCTATTTATTTTTATTATTTTATTTTCCCTCACCACGGTTAAGGGAAAGGGATACTTTATACTTTTTCCCAAGAGCCAGGTGGGCAGAAGGCTGGCAGCTCTGTCTCTTACCCAACCTCAATGGCTGCAAATAAATAGATGCCCAATCAGTGTTTGTTCCTGGTCAATCTTAGTGAAATGCCAAATGAGTATTCCAAGATGATGATGTCAAACCAACTTTGGAAGTCTGAGAAATTCAGAGATGCCATCAGAGGACACATCAATGTTCAGTATTGTGATGGATGGCAGTAGTAACTACGATGTTAATGTTTCCACCATTACGCTCGTACCTAATCATGTGCCCACTTTCCAAGGGCCAGGGGTTCTGTCTGTACCTGTGGGAGAGTGTGCTCAGTTTCCATTGGTATTGTTTCTTTTTCTTTGGGGGTGGTTTGGCACATTCTACCAAGTGCTTTTAATATAACAATATAGTAAATATCTTTCCTAAAAAACAATTTGTCTGGTTGGCTAGTTAATACACAGCACAGCAGTTATTGGGAATCCCTTCCAGTTCCACAGCCAATTAGTTAACCCTTCATCATGAAATATTACAAAATCTCGAGTCATTTAAAACTGGAAACAGGCTTCCACCGAGGCTCCGTGTGGTTGTTTGGACTATAAACAGGAAAGGACTGTCTGCGCACACTTTAAAGTCTGACCCCATTGGTCAGTTTGCTTCTTTTACACAAATCATCATGCATTTCAAAGGCATTCAGGAGCCACATAGTCCTAATCCCACCTTGGCAAGAATACATATCACAACACATGAACCAGGTGGTCATCGTGGCTCGTCTGCCTGGAGATGCCCAGGGAATACCACCCACCGCCTCTGAAGGCAGTGTAGGCCACTTTTTTCAACTTTTAGAAAACTCTGATTAAGACATTTCCCCTTTTACATTAAACCTAAGTCTGTCCTTTAGTGATTACCATCCACTGCTTTTGTTTCTGTCTCTGGGGACAAACACAACAAGCCTTATCCCTCTTAGCAGGCAGCTAGACAGAGTAGTGAATAGAGCATTGGGCCTGCATTTAGGAAGAGGTCAATTCAAATCCAGCCTCAGACACTTCCTAACTGTGTGACTCTATTGTGCATGCCATTTATACTCTATCTGCCTCAGTTTGTTCAAGTGTAAAATGGATATACTAATAGCCTCCCAGAGTTGTCCTGAGGATCAAATGAGATAATACGATAAAGGCATGTGACATACAGTCACTTCCTTCTTTTCCTCTTCCAAATGACAGACAGCACTTCAAAGATTTGAAAACTACTCTAGTCCTTCCTTAAGTGTCTTCTTCCTTTGGATAAATACTCCCAGTTCCGTCAACTGATTCTCCTATGACAGAGATACAAGATTCTTTACCCGCCTGATTACCTTACTTTGGATACCCTCCAGTTTGTCAGTATTCTTCCCCAAATGTAGTGCTTTGATCTGAATTCTGTCCTCTAACTATAGCTGGACAAGAACAGGACTCTTCCCTTTTTAGGCTTGAAAGCACTGCTCTCTTCCAAGCCAAATGCTCGTGGGCCTACTAACCTATTGACATTTGGTGTAATCTTTCCACGTAGCAGGTCAGTTCTATGAGACAGCCATTGGTTTTTCTTTTGTTTCTGCTTTTTTCCTGACTCCCCCTCATCCCATTCCCCATGCCATAGACCCAACACATAGGAAACACATAACTAATCATTGCTTGTTGACTACTAGAAGTGAATTGATCTAAATAAATTGGAAGTGCATGATACAGGAGAAAGACCATGGGCTTTGAAGTCAGAGAAGTGATCAATGAATCACTATGTATCAGTATATAAGACCCAAGTATATACAGTCTGAAATATTGGACAAGTAACTTTCTCTTTTAAGGACTCAGTTTCACATCTATGTAATGAAAAGTTTGGACTAGTTGGATTCTGAGATCACTTCTATGTCAAGATCTTGGAATTTTGGATCACAGAATTTTGAACCTGGATTTTTAAGACCTGATAGTATTCCCCTTCCTACCTCTGGATCTGTCCTATTTCCATTTCTATTGGGGTTTCTGTTATTTCCAAAAATACCCAGCAAAAAAAAAATTAACCCTGAATTGAGGGGAGTCAAAGAGCTCTGACATAGCCCCATGCTCTCAGCACCTGGTAGGCTACTTATGGTACAGCATCCAAAAACACTGATCACCTAGTTCTCTTGTGTCCTAAGGTCCAATCTATACCTCCTTTATAATTTAGCCACTCTGATTAGAATGTGATGGAAATTTTTTCATCACCTGCTTTGATTGTAAGAACAGAAACATGGACTTCTTCTAAGGGTCGAGGAGCTCCTCCTTCCCAGGAGGCTCGGATTAGATTGTCTGACCGAGGCATAATTCACCTAAAACACTGTAAAAATAAGGAGGCCTAATTAGGAGTGTTTCTGAGAAAGGAGCAATGATTTCCATTTCCATGATGGTTTTCAAAAGAACCATAGAGTTAGGGAAACTTGTGCCTGCCCTACATAAAGTTTTATGGCTGAGGGTGCAATGGAAAATATTATAACTGAAAGTTTGTGAGAATCCAAATCACATTATCAAGTGTTCCTGTATAAATATGAGCTGCTTCCCAAGATATGTGTCAGAAGGGCACATTAAATTCAAATCAATCGATTTTTCTATTAAATTAGTCATTGCAACCTTTGTCATTCCATGTGGAATGGACCTAATAGTCCTTCTGACTTTGACATTCTATGCTCTAAGATCTTTTCTAGCCTTGGCATTCTTAGTTCTTTGATAGAAGGCCCTTCTAGTTTTGACATGGCATATTCTAAGTAACCTCTCTGGGTTCACATTCTATTTTCTAAGATCCCTTTCAGCACTGGCACTTTTCTAAGTGCCTCTCAATTCTAACTTGATAGCTTCTAAAGTCCCTTCTAGCTCTAATGTTCTACCACCAGAGTTCTTGAATTCTATATTTGGAGCCCCCCCTACCCAAGGCCAGACACTTAAAATGATAAAAATATCTTAAGAAGTAGTGTTGGAAAGAAGTCTATATTTGTAATCAGGAATATTGAGGTCCAAGTTACAGTACTATAGTGGAGGTGTAGTTATGTGTTAAACTAAATGGACATCAATCATCAAATTATGTGATCTATTCATCTATTTTGAAATTTCAACTTCATCCAACTCCTAATGTTTATGTAACCAGGACTAAGTCACTTCTCTTTTACATGCTCCAGTCATTTCCTTGAGATGTAATCTTATTAGTGATATGCTAATCTCTATTAGTGAGGGAAGTGTCCTTACTAGAACTTCCTTGTGGAATTATCCACACAGTTTTGGGCTTGTATTATTATTAACTTCATAATCATTCTCACCAGCATCTGTCATATTACTGATAGCCTTTTCCATTGACAATATATGGATAATTCTCTGTTCCTATAAGCTTTAACAATGTTTACCAAATGAATAAATATTTATTTAATATAAATACTATGTTTAATTTAATTTAATATAAATAATATAAATACAGTTAACTTTTCCAAACCTTGGTAGATAAGAATCATCACTGTTCATTTCATAAGTGAGGACCCTGAGGCAAAGAGAGATGAGACTGAATAACTAAGACTACATAACTAGTATTCGCTTAATGTTAATGGGCCAAATCAGCCACTCACAGCACTACAAATACTCCAAGAGTCAATACTAGAACTCCAGCCACCTGCTTCTTGGTCTAGTACTTGGCTAAGTATGCAATAACTTTCTCCCCTCTGAGATGTGGTGTTTTTTTTTTTTCAGATAGAAGTGAGAGAGGAGTTAAAAAAATCTGCAGCCTAAAAGCCCAATAAGATCATCAAATCCCAGAGCTCTACCTATTTGGTTTTTGTCTAAAAAAGACAAATCTGGACCCAGAGCAAAAGATGAAGTTTATCTCCTAAGCCAGGCTCTGTCTCAACCCTGCCACTTATATCAACCCTTCTGCTTCTTTCCAGGCTGGAACTATGTGACTTGCATTTCTTTTACCCTTAAATTGCCTTCTTTCTCTTCCTTCCTCCAGGTAAATCTATTCTAGTGTTACTATAAAAAGAAGATGCAAATATGCTCTCAAATAAGGTTAAGACGAGCCAAGGGAAATCGAGGGTATTAGCCTATTTTCCTGTCATTGAAGACTTAATTCTCCTGCTAGACACAGCAGAGCAGATGCAGCAGCTCCAAGTGTATCGGTATGCAAGCCAGGTACCTTGATGGAAAATTCAGTTAGAGTTTCCTGGCATAATTTTTTATTAGGAATTAACTCTCCCCTTCCTTTCTTTTGGATTCATTATGAGGGTGATTACCTTTCCTTTTCAAAGCCTCAGTTCCCAAATTGATAAATGGAGCTCACATCATTCTTTGTGCTTGCATCCCCACTACCTGGCATAGTACCTGGAACATAGTAGGTGCTTTAAGGAATATTTGTTGATTTATTGACGGATTGACCTAATTAAATTCATTTGAACAACTATCAGTTTAGCAACTACTATGCTCTAAGCACTCTACTAGGTGCGATGGGTGCAAAGGCTAAAACTAGAATGGGCCTTGCCCTCAAGGCACTCTCATTGAGGGACCAGGGGCTTGGTGAAAAGCATAATATGATTTTTGACCCAGGATTTCCACTGAGGATGGGCCGATGTTACCAATAACAAAAACAACAGTAATAATAACAATGTTGATATTTATAGCTGATATTTATATAATGTTTACTATGTGCCAGGTATTCCACTAAATACTTTACATATATGTATGGTCACATTTGATCATCACAAAAATCCTGGGAAGAAGGTCATGTTATTATAGCTATTTTATACATGAGAAAACCGAGACAAAGGTTAAATGACTTGCTCAGGGTCACATAGCTAGTAAGTGTCTGAAGCTAGAGTTGATAAATTCTTCCTGTCTGCAGGATCAATGCTTTATTCTCTGCTCCCCCTAGTTGCTAGGAAATGCCAATAAGGAAGTGCTATCAAGAGATGCCCTGGAGAATCCAAGTCATTTTTCTTCTTATTTTAAACAGGGGCTCTTCATCTTATGTGTGTTGTTTCCTTGTTGCTACCAGATCCTTCCAACAGTCTTCTGAAGCCTTAAGAGAGTTTTAAAGGCATAAATAAGCTACCCAGGATTGTCAAGGAGACCGAAGTCATTATCAAACTATTAAGAACATGGGTTGAAGAGTCCTGATTTATGAGTAGATTCAACAGATGAAAGATAAAGGAAATCAGAGTGGGCTTGGCCTTCTTTATGATAGTAGGGACAGAAATCCAGGAATGCCATGTTCAAATCTCCATCTATCCAATAAATCACCATACAAACTAGGGTCAGTTAATCCTCTTCCTCTATTGGATGATGTATTTGATTCTAGAGAGGCATGGAAAATAAATAGCTATCTTGATATTTCACTAACCTGTAGAACCTCAGGCAAGTCATGTTATCCCTCTGGTTCATGATTTCCTTCTCTGTGAAATAAGCCAAAGGAATCTATGCGCTGATGAAAACCAATGGGCTTCAGTAAGAAGCAAATGAGGGGGAGCATGCCCAGGGCTTAGTAACAGAGCAAAACTAGCAAAATGTGTACTATTGCTATTATGACAATGGGAATACGACGTCTACTACAATACTGCTGGTTATGGAAGGTATTCTTTATTATGCTATAAAAAATAACCTCATTCCACTTGCATTTGTGGGAGAGTCCATTATTTCTAACTATGTTCCTCCATTCAAAGGACAGCAACGATGTATTTCTGACTGGGACCATTGCCTTGTACATGAACTTAATGTTGGTTACTTGGTAGGCCAGCCCACCAGTTTGCCCAGGGCAGTACCTACTTTGTACTAGTTAATAATACAAAAAAATCTTTGCCTTACAAAATTAACTTGGGGCAGTACTGCCCAATACTCTACCCAAGAATTGAAAAGACTTTTCAGTTTCCTGGAAGGAAGCTGATTTTGTTGCCATTTTTGCATGTGTAAACTGAGTCACAGGACCATGGAATGAAGAGAAACATGATCATGGTATCATGATGTCCCCTCTTCTCTCTTTTTGGGGTCATTCCCCACACCTGTCTCCATGTCCATGTAACTCTTTGGCCTGATATTGTTGGCTATTTAGGATCCTAAAATCAGAGACTTTGGAGCAGGAAGGGATCATTGAGATCACCTAGGGCTATTTCCAGAATGGGTGGGTACTCATAAAATCTCAACGAACATCAGACATGGAAAGGACCATAGAACAGCTGCTGTCAAAACTGAGAACAACCTCTGAGGATAGACTGTTACAACATGCCATGGAGAAGTCTTAGAACCTAGGAGGGAAAATGGTAGAGCTGAGAGGGCTCATAAATGAAAATACCAGAGCAGGAAGGGAACTTGGCACAAAGGCTTCAGAAGACAGAACATTGGAACTGGTAGGAACACAGAAGGGTAAGTAAAGGATTCCAGATTCAGTGGGTGGAGGGAGTCAGTCTGGGATGTGAGTTGAGATGTCAGTGCTGGGATGAACCTTATAGAATACAGAATATCAGAGAGGTATAAGATATCACCAGTTCCAGACACTGCATCATCTGATGGTTGAGAGAAGAAATGGAGGATGGAGAAGGACCAGCATGAAAATATGGGTCTTGGATAAAGACTTTGCTTTTTATGGCTGTGAACTCATAAACATACTGAAGCCACTTCATAATCATTCAATGACAAGCCACATTTGCTTGTTTCCTTCTAAATACACTCCCCATTTTCAACTGTTTAGGCAAATCCCTGTAGCCCACGCAGACTGAATGAAAAGCTGTTTCTCTTGATTTTATTTTAAAAATTGGGGGTGATTATATAATTAGTGGAACTTTTAAAGTCCCAAAATAATGTTTTAAAAGACAAAATTTCATATCCTGAATTTGAAAGCTTTTCTATGAAAAGTTCCCTTTGATGTCTTGTCAAGGGCGGTGAATTCTCTATAAATTACACCTGACAAAATGAATCACAGATTCGTGTGTCTTGGAGATGAAGATAAAGGTGCCTCAGTGTTCTGCGTTTTTGCTTGAAATCTTTAATCAGGCCCAAAGGCGGCAACAGTAACACAGTGAGCCTTCTCCAAGAGGAAGAGGCTTGCTGAGAAAGTAGCTGCCTTCTGGCCCATCTTCCAAATGCCATTTCTCTCACCTCTGAAGGAGTGAAAAGGGAGGCCTCCAGGCTCCCAGATTTCATGTTTTCTCCCTAAGTATCCAGAACATTTCCTAGCTATTCTCTGAAGCCAAGGATTGGCTCATCTCAGAAGCCTGCATCACTTAAAGGATCTCCTCTTCCATCAGGGTCTGTGAGAACTTTTGTCTCCTTCCCTTGTACTCATCTCATTCTCTGACATGTTATTTTCATAACATCATTTTCATTTTTCTACAGAACTCTGTGACTGACAAAAACACTACATCTCTCATGGTCCTGTGAAGATTGGTAGAGCAAATTATTCAGTACATCTTACAAATGAGGAAACTAAGACTCAGAGAAATTATATAAGTCGTCCAGCATCATTTAACTGGCAAGCAATAGAGACAAGGTTAGAAAAATCGGGCCTTCTCATGCCAATTCCAATTTGAATTCAACTTAAACCAATTCAATTCACAGGGCTGAAGAGCCAGAAATGGAAGGAATGTCAGAGAGCATCTAGATCAGCCTTTTCATTTGTGCATATGAGGACCTGGAGGCCCAGATATGGGAAGTGGCTTCTCCAAGAAGTAACTGTCCCAGGTGGCCAGATCCTCTCACTTCAGGGTCCATTGGCCACCTCCTCCCTACCACACTCTCATGCTTCCCTTCTACTCAAAGAATATATTATTATGTACAGTTCATGGCAGGTACTGGAGATCCAAGTGCAAAATGTGGGAATGGGAGGAGTTCCTAATTAAAACAGCTTGTATTATCCTGGAGAAAAACAATAATAAAGCATTTACAGAGGGTTGGCATGGTTCCTCAAGTTTTTCATAGGAATTATTTACTTTGATCATCACAACGGACTCATGAAATACAGTATTATCATCCCCATTTTACAGATGAGGCAATGAGATTGAAAGAAATCCAAAATCACCAAAATTTTGATTTTTCAGGGGCCAGACACAAAACCATGCCTTCTATAGTATCAACTATGGCACATATTTGTGGCTATATACAGTAGAGAAAAAATGAGAGTCATTCAGTGGGCAAGTTCATGGCCCTTAGAAGGAGGAGGATAGGAGAAGGAGAAGGAGAAGGAGAAGGAGAAGGAGAAGGAGAAGAAGAAGAAGAAGAAGAAGAAGAAGAAGAAGAAGAAGAAGAAGAAGAAGAAGAAGAAGAAGAAGAAGAAGAAGAAGAAGAAGAAGAAGAAGAAGAAGAAGAAGAAGAAGAAGAAGAAGAAGAAGAAGAAGAAGAAGAAGAAGAAGAAGAAGAAGAAGAAGAAGAAGAAGAAGAAGAAGAAGAAGAAGAAGAAGAAGAAGAAGAAGAAAGAAGAGAGGGAGGAGGAGAAAGAGAAGGAGGAGAAGGACATCTAATTTTCTGGGGACATGATTTGTTGATCATCTCTGCCCTCTTGTTGGCATCTAGGTGGGTTTGGGAGGGGATATCTGGTCTGCAGGTAGGAGGGAGCAACAACTCAGACATTGATTCTCCTTCCCCTTGTATTTTATGAGTTATTTCATAGTTACTGTGTTAGGGAAAGGGAATATTATCAGAATTAATGTTTGGTTATAAAAATTGCATGAAGAAAAGTGTATTTTCAGCACTCTCTAGCAAAAAATTCCAGTTAGTGCTGGTCGCAGGAAACTGCCTATTTCCCACAGGTTCAATGTATCAATACTCTTGGTTTTGACTTTCATGCATTTCCTAGGAACATTACTCCAGTGAAAACTGAGGATTACCTGTAGTATATTAACACTATAAATTCCATGGGGACAGGGACTGTGTCTCATCTAAACCTTTTATCTGTTTCCAGCACCTCCCATGGTGTTTTGCATAGAACAAATGTTTCAGAAATATAGGTCAAATTGAATTAAATGTAAGTGAATAACTGTAAATTTCTTCTAACTGGAAGGTTACTGATTAATACAGAGCAAACCCATCTCTTAAATTGAGTGAGTGATGCAGGCAAAACCCTAAAGATTATACTTCTAGATCTGGAAGTCACCTATGGGACTATCTAGTCCACCCCTTACTTTTGGAGGTGAAAGAATGGAGAGGCTCATAGAGGTTGACTGGCTTGTCTAAGATCACACAGTTATTAAACCATGGAGATACAGGTTCACTGAATCCAAAACGTTCATCCTTTTCATTATGCCATACTTCCTCCAGTCACTTCTCTGACTTCTTATGAGGAAGGGCTGAGAAAGAAGGGAGCCATTCATTGACATCTTTGTTGGAATTTCATTGGGATGGGATGGTCGTATATTCCAATCAATTGCTATGGGGACACTCACACATCCTTATGAAATCGTGGCATGAGATAGTAGGCAATGCCCATGTCCACTTCTTATGCTTCTCATTCAGGGGAAGAGAGGATGTTCAAATTAATTTGGGGGGGAATATATATTTTTAAAATTTCTGTTAACCTAGCTGTGCAAAAGCCATCCACTGTGTGCTGTTTTCACTTCTGGAAATGAGGTGCATCTAGAGTATGTATATATCTTTCACACAGATGGACAGATTCCAAGTATGTACTTGGAAGGGTCCTGGCAGGTGATTAAGTAAATCTCTTTCCTAAAACTAAAACTCCTCCTCTCACTTGGTGAATATTCAATGTCTCCTTTGAGCTATCAAAGAAAGCCTTTCATGAGGAGCAGCAATGCAATCTCCCCCCTGAGTCAAGCCTTTCTTAAATAGCTCGAATCATTAGTAATTTCCACTCTATCTTGAGTCAAACCTAGCAGTGTGGTACAGTAAGGAATAGTCTGGGTTTGTTGACTAAACATTTTGGATTTGCTAGCTATGAAATCCCGATTCTTCTGTTTCTTCTTTGAAAGATCTTGAGGGAGTCACTGAACTTCACTAACCCTCAGTTTCTTTATCTGTACAATGGATGGTGGTGGGTTTGATGATCTCCAAGGTAATTTCTAGTCTTAAATCATGTTCTTAACATCTATATATAATTCATAACTCTCCAGGTAGATACAATTCTCTAAGTTTTAGTAAAAAGTTGATGCCTTCAGAAATGCAAAATATATTTAAGAATGATATAAATAGAAATGTTAAGACCTGGAACTGGAAGGGACTTTGGAAATCATCCAGTCCCAACCCACTCACTCATCATCACTCTTTCCATAATAGTACAAGATGTACCAATCGCTTTCCTGAAGCATCACAGATGAGAGGGAGGAAAGGGATTGTTTTCACTTTGCAAAGGATAAAATTGAGGCAAAGAGATATAGACTTAAGAGTTATAATGCAAGCCCCTTATTTTTCAGATAAGACAACTAAGGCACAACACAAGAGTCAAGTGACTCTCCTAGATTCACACAACCCATATGTATTGTAGGTGGGATTTGAATTCATCTTTATGATTCTTAAGTCGGGTATCTGATCCACAACACCAAGCTATCTCTTCCTTTGGCTTGCTTCTGATGTGGATAGGGAAGGGAGAGTGGGAAGGGAAGGCAGTTAGGGACAAAATTGGGGAGAGAGCACAGAAACAGGTTGTGAAAAGCCTCGAATGCCAGGCTAAAGAGGCAAAATCTTTTTTTTTTTTTTCAAAATGGGTTTTGTAAATGAACCAATTATACAAATTTGACTGAAAGGAAAAAGAAATGAATGAAGGGCACTCATTGCTGAGGCAGGAATGGGGAAAACATTAGTAAAAGGCAAATGGACCTGCTGCCAAATCTCTTACAAGAATGATTTCTCAGCAATGGATTATGACTCTTGGGTGTCAGCCGATGTTTGGGTCTTGTTTATGCATTAGAATGGCAATAAACACATTCCAAGTGCCTGGTGCTTTTGCATTGATGAGGCAGTTATGACAGCCAGATTCATGCTGTATTTTATGTCCCATAGAACAAGCCCGTGTCTGAGATGGGGGCATCGAACATCAGTGGCAATAGCCACTTTGTATAAAATGGTGCCATGGCAGCTAGTTATACTGATTAGCTGTCTTTGTTGTAAAAAAGTATTTGTATGAGAAAGGAGACAGAAAGACAGATATATATATATATATATATATATGTATATATATATATATATATATAGAGAGAGAGAGAGAGAGGAGAGAGAGACAGAGAGACAGAGAGACAGAGAGAGACAGAGACAGAGACAGAGACAGAGACAGAGAGAGAGACAGAGAGAGAGAGCAGAGAGGAGAGAGGAGAGAGGAGAGAGAAGAGATGGAGGGAGAGGCAGGGCAGAGAGAGAGAAACAGACAAGGGGGGACAGGAGAAAAAGAGACACATTGACAGAGACAGAGACAGAGTTACAGAGGTGTTAGAGAAACATAGCCAAAAGAGCCAGAGTTAGAGAGAGGGGTTAAGTCCATTATGATGTAACACAATACAATAAAAATTTATTAAGTGCCTAGTATGTGCTAGGCACCATCCTAAACACTGGGGATACCCCCCCAAAAAAAGACAGTCCTTGCCCTCAGTTACATTCTAATTTTGGATAGAAACACAGAGAAAAGGCTAAAAAGTTCCAGGTTGAGATCAGGGAGGGAATGAGAGTGATGGAGTTAAAACCAATTAGAACACCTGGTAGGAAATAAAGACTAGTCCTCATTTAAAGACCATTCTGGGTGTTTTTGTTTGTTTGTTTGTTTTATTTTGTTTTTGCTCTTCCTTCTAACTTTATTAGAGAGGCAGAGACAACTAAGTCAATCAACATTTCTTAAGCAGCTACTTTGTGTCTGGAACTGTGAATAGAAAAGGACACAAAAATCTGGTCTTGGTCTTTGCCCTCAAGAAGCTTACAGTTTAATGGAAGAGAAAACTTACACATTGTACAAAGGAAGCTATATAAAAGATGCTTTGTATATATTTGTGTGCATATACAAATATGCAATATACATAAAGCAGGAAATATAGAGGACCCTTTCCTGGATCCCTGCCTTGTCCTGGAAGAGGGGTGGCCATAGCTTTTTGATTTTAAGTGTTGATTTTAAGATGGAAGGGTTAAAACCCGGGGTCCCCAAACTTTTTACACAGGTGCCCAGTTCACTGTTCCTCAGACAACTGGAGGGCCAGACTATGAAAAAAACTATGAACAAATCTGTATACTGCTGTCTGGGAGAGTGGAGGCTGCAGCACTGGCTGGGATGAGCCTGTCACACCTTGCACAGACCCATCACTGCCACCACTATACTGGGCAGCAGTATACACAGTGCCAAATCTCCTCCCCCAGATTGCCTCTCACCATGCTGACATCTTACATTGTGCAGCACCTCATTCAGTTACTCTCAGAGCAAGGTGCCATGCAAAGGATTATGTCACCCGAAGTAATACTGTACATGAGTGATGCTATGCTTTGTGGCGTCACCAAATTCAGTGTTCCTCTCACTGGCCACCAATGAATGAGGTGTCCCTTCCAGAATTGCAGTGGGGGCCAGATAAATGACCTCAGGGGGCCACATATGGCCCATGGGCCATAGTTTGGGGACCCCTGGTTAAAACAAAGAAACAATAAACCCGTGAGCTTTGCCAAGCAGAATTATTCAGGAAAGAGATCATAGGAAAAAGTTCTGACAAAAGGTGATCAAATGACAAACAACTCCAGTATTTTTGCCAAGAAAATTCCCTGGAAAACATTAAAATGACAAAAGAGATGACATCAGAAGATAAACCTCTCAAGGTGGATGGTGTTCAATATGCGACTAAGGAAGAATGGAGGATCTCCAAGTAGCTCTAGTACTAATGAAGATTCTGAGTAAAAGAAAAAAGGAAGCTCTACTATGGTTGCATCTGGTGATAAAAGGAAACTCCAATTCAACAAAGAACACTATTGCTCAGGAACTTAGAATGTGACATCTATGAACCACAACTCAGCTGGATGTGGTCAAGGAGATAAAAAGATTAAAAATGAACATCTTGGTTGTCAATGAATTTACATGGATGAGAATTGGGGAATTTATTTTGGGTGATCACCACACATATTGCTGTGGGCAAGAATTCATTAGAAAAATTGGAGTAGCCCTCATAGTCAATAAGAGGATGAGAAAAATGATACTGGAGTATTAATCTCAAAAATGACAAAATGCTGTTTGTTTGAATCCAATGCAAACTGTTCAATATCATAGTAGTATAAGTCTACGTTCCAACCACTGATCTGGAAGAGGCTAAAGTTGATCAGTTCTATGAAGACCAACATCTTCTACCAACACTACAAAAAAAGGTCACATTTATCATAGGGGATTGGAATGCTAAAGCAGAAAATCAAAAGGCCATTGAAATAAGAGGCAAGTTTGGCCTTAGAGTACAAATGAAATAGGATAGAGACTAATAGAGTCTGTAAAAATAATTTGCTGGCAAAAATAGTTTTTAAAAATCATTAATTTTTAATTTTTTTCCCAGGTTAAATGTGAATGCATTTTTCTAAACTTTGATTTCCTCATATTCCGCAATCTTTGTTTTTTCTGTCCCTCACTCCAAGAAATCAGGTAAAATAATATAGTTTGTACATATATTATCATATAATATTTATTTCCATGATTATCTTCTTATGAAAGAAGATACATATTGCTTACACTAGAGGAAAACTCCTGCAGGATATAAAATAAAGAATGATATGTTTCAATTTTTTCTTAAGTCTTTATCAGTTCCTTCTATGGCAGTGGATATAAGTATATGTCCATTTCCTTTTTATTTGTTCTCTTTCAGATACAAACTTAGCAGAGGTATTCCTGGATCAAAGGGTATGCACCAGTTTTTACTGCCCTTTGGCCACAGTTTCATACTCTTTTCCAGAATAGTTGCATCAGTTCAGATTCCAGAGAGTCATTTAGTTTTCCATTTTTCCATCTTCCCTCCAACATTTGTTGCTTTCTTTTTCTGTCATATTTATCATTCTGATAGGTATGAGTTGGTACCTTCTCTCTAATCAGTGGTGACTTAGAGCATCTTATCAGATGACTATAAATAGCTTTGATTGCTTTTTCTTTGAACTGCCTGTTAATATCCTTTGGCCATTTAAAAAAAATTAATTTATTTAGTCAATTTAGAACATTATTCCTTGGTTACAATAATCAAATTATTTCCCTCCCTCTCCTCCACCCACTCTTCCCAAAGTTGATGCACAATTTTACTGGGTATCACTTGTGTACTTGATCAGAACCTATTTCCATGTTGTTGGTGTTTGCATTAGGATGTTCATTTAGATTCTATATCTCTAACCATATCCCCTCAACCCATGTATTCAAGCAGTTGACTTTCTTCTGTGTTTCTATCCCCATGGTTTTTCCTCTGAATGTGAATAGTGGTTTTTCTCATAGATTTCTCCAAGTTATTCAGGATCACTGCATTGCCACTAATAGAGAAGTCCATTACACTGGATTGTACCACAGTATATCAGTCTCTGTTTACATTGTTCTCCTGGTTCTGCTCCTTTCGCTCTACATTAATTCCTGAAGGTTGTTCCAGTCCCCATGGAATTCCTCCACTTTATTATTCCTTTTAGCACAATAGTATTCCATCACCAACATATACCACAATTTGTTCAGCCATTCTCCAATTGAAGGGCATTCCTTAATTTTCAAATTTTTGCCACCACAAAGAGTGAAGCTATGAATATTTTTGTACATGTCTTTTTCCTTATTATCTCTTTGGGGGTACAAACCCAGAAGTGCTATGGCTGGATCAAAGGACAGACTGTCTTTGGGCATAGTTCCAAATTGCCCTCCAGAATTATTGGATTGATTCACAACTCCACCAGCAAAGCATTAATGTCCCAATTTTGCCATATCCCCTCCAGCATTCATTACTTTCTTTGAATGTTTGATAGAATTCACTTGTGAATCCATCTGGACCTGGGGATTTTTTCTTAGGGAATTCTTTGATGGCTTGTTCAATTTCTTTTTCTGATATGGGGTTGTTTAGGTAGTCTATTTCTTCCTCTGTTAGTCTAGGCAATTTAGATTTTGTAAATATTCATCCATATTTGTTGCCATATAATTGGGCATATTAGTTTTTAATGATTGCCTTAATTTTCTCTTCAATAGAGGTGAGATCTCCCTTTTCATCTTGGATACTGTCAATTTGGTTCTCTTCTTTCCTTTTTTAAATTAGATTGACAAGTACTTTGTCTATTTTATTTGTTTTTTCAAAGTACCAGCTTCTAGTCTTACTTATTAAATCAATAGTTCTTTGACATTCAATTTTATTAATTTCTCCTTTGATTTTTAGGATCTCTAATTTAATCTTCATCTGAGGATTTATAATTTGGTCACATTCTAGATTTTTAATGTGCATGCCCAATTCATTGACCTCTGTCCTTCCTAGTTTTTTAATATATGAACTCAAGGATATAAATTTCCCCCTGACTACTGCTTTGGCTGCATCCCATAGGTTTTGAAAGGAAGACTCATCATTGTCATTTTCTTCAATGAATTATTGTTTCTATGATTTGTTCTTTAACTAATCAATTCTGGAGAATCGTATTGTTTAATTTCCAATTAATTTTTGATTTGCCTCTCCATGTATCATTACTAATTATTTTCATTGCATTGTGATCTGAGAAGGTTGCATTTATTATTTTTTGCTCTATTGAACTTGTTTGCAATGTTTTTATGTCCTAATACATTGTCAATTTTTGTGAATGTACCATGTGCTGCTGAAAAGGTGTATTCCTTTTTGTCCCTATTTATTTTTCTCCACATATCTACTAATTCTAATTTTTCCAAGATTTCATTCACTTCTCTTACCTCTTTCTTATTTATTTTTTGCTTTGATTTATCTAGTTCAGATAGAGAAAGGTTCAGGTATCCCACTAGTATAGTTTTTCTATCTATTTCGTCCTTGAGCTCCACTAGTTTCTCCTTTCAAAATTTGGACGCTATGCCATTTGGTGCATACATGTTGAGTGCTGATATTTCCTCATTGTATATACTGCCTTTTATCACAATGTAATTACTTTCCCTATCTCTTTTGACTAGATCTATTTTTACTTTGGCTTTGTCACATATCATGATTGTGACTCCTGCATTCTTTTTATCAGTTGATGCCCAATAAATTTAGCTCCATCCTCTTATGCTCACCCCATGCGTATCTACCTTCATCATGTGTGTTTCTTGTAGACAGCATTTGGTAGGGTTTTGGATTCTAATCCACTCTGCTATTTGCTTGTGTTTTATGGGTGACTATTCATAGTCAGAGTTATTATTACCAGCTATGTATTTCCCAGCATTTTGATTTCTACTCCTAGTCCTGCCTTTTCTTCTTTCACTATTTCCTTCCTCACCAATGTTTTGTTTTTTAATCAGTTCCCCTAATTCCCACCCTTATTTTACTTCCCTTTCTACCTCCTTCCCTTCTTATTTCCCCCTTAATTTCTTTACACTCCTTTTAAACCAACCCCCACCCTCCCCCTCCCTTGTACTGCTTCCCTCCCCACCAGTCCGTTTGTTACTCTTCTACTTCCCTATAGGGTGCAAATCAATTCTCTGCCCCAATGGATTGGATTGTTCTTCCCTCTTTGGGTCAATTTCAATGCACATATGAGTTGAGTATTTCCTATCTCCAACCTCTGTACCCTTCCAATGTATTGATGTTCTCCCCCTCCTCTCACAATGAGCTTCTTTGTGACATATACATTTACCCCCTTTTGTTTCTTTTTCCATTTCTTTTAGTATTAACCTCTTTTTTAGTGCTAATTGTATATATATATATACATATATGTATTTATGCATACATATATCTATATACCTATTTATGTCTTGCCATTTCATCCTATACATTTTGTCACTGTTCCCTCTAAGTGTACTTCTTCTAGCTGCCCAGGTGGTAATAACAATATTTAAGAGTTACTAATGACCTCTTTTCTTATAGGGAAACATATTTTAACTGGGTCTCTTATAAAAGAAGTTTTTTTTTCTGTTTTGTTTTGTTTTTCTTTTTTCCCTCTTTTTAAATTACCTTTTGATGATTCTCTTGAATTCTGTGCTTGGACATCAAATTTTCTGTTCAGGTCTGGTCTTTTCTTTACAAATGCTTGGAATTCTTCTATTTTGTTAAATGACCATACTTTCCCCTGTAAGAATATAGTCACTTTTGCTGGGTAGTTGATTCTTGGTTGTAGACCTAGTTCCCTTGCTTTCTAGAATATCATATTCCATATTTTTTGGTCCTTCAGTGTAGATGCAGCCAGATCCTATGTTATCCTCACTGTGGTTCCATGGTATCTGAATGACTTTTTCTTAGCAGCTTGTAGTATTTTTTCCTTGGTCTGATAGTTCTTGAATGTGGCTATAACATTCCTGGGTGTTGTCAGTTGGGGATTAAGTATAGGAGATGATCTATGGATTCTTTCAATCTCCACTTTTCCCTCTTGTTCTAGAATATCAGTGAAGTTTTCTTGGATATTTTCCTGCAGCATGATGTCCAGGCTTTTCCTTTTGTCATGGTCATCTGGTAGGCCAATGATTCTTAAGTTGTCTCTCTTGGAACAATTTTCTAAATCTTCTGTTTTGTGCATGAAATGCTTCATATTTTCCTCAATTTTTTCATTCATTAAATTTTATTTTAGAGTGTCCCACAGCCTTGTGAAGTCACTTGATTCTAGTTGTTGTATTCTGGTTGTTAAATACTGGATTTCATCCCTGGATTTTTGGTCTTCCTTCTCCTTCTGGTCTGATTTTCTTTGGAGATCATCTTTCACCCTCTTTATCTCATCTTTCATCTCCTTTGCCTCATCTTTCATCCTCTTTGTCTCATCTTTAATCTCTTTTGCCTCATTTTCCAGCTGGTTGATCTTGACTTTCAGGACACTATTTTCTTGTTTTTGTTCAAGTGCCTCTGTTTCCAGATGACGTATCTTCATTTCTAAGTTCTTTGCCAATTGTCTTCAGTCTCTCTTAATTGCGTTTTGAATTGTATTTTGAGTTCTTCCAAAGCCTGTGTCCAATTCGCTGGGATTTCTGTTTTATTGTTCGGTGTTTCCTTCTTCTCTATTCCATTTGCTCTTTGTTCATTGCCTGTATAGAAGCTATCAATTGTAATTTCTTTTTTCTTTTTCTGTCTGCTCATATTTGCCCCTTCTTTCCCCCCCATACTTGCTTGCACTCTTGATCCTCTCATTCTGTGTTGGATCTGTGGGTTTGGGCTTTTCTGTCAGTCTTCCCTCTTGGAGTTTTGTCAGCAAGTGCAGTCTGTGGGGGAGGGGTATTGGAGCTTTTGCTTCCCTGTGCTCTGGAGGCTTTGATTGGATTAAAGTACAGCAGTCTTTGAGGGAGGGGTGTTTGAGCTTGAGATTCCCTGACCTCTGAAAACTGTTGATGGGATTAAGTCCTGCTGTGTTGGGCTGGATGTGCCCTGAGGCTAAAGCCTCCTGGAAGGGGAGAGCAATATGGAGGGTTTCCACTGCTACAACCAGGCTGCCCTCTCTGCACTCCCTTTCCAGCTCCTTCTCCATCCCCTGTGTTTGATGCTCTCAGCCTGTCACAGCCCTGCCTGCAAGGTACTCCCTCCAGATCAGCACTTTTGCCCACCCAGAGGTTCCAGCTGCTGCTGGAGGCACAGGGCTCTAGGTGTGTGTGTGGGGTCCTGGGACCTGGGACCTTTCTCCTCCCTTCCCCTTAAACCTGAGTGTTCTTGAATTTTGGGTGGGAATACCTTTTTAATTGAGTCCAGCAGGAGGGTTCCTTGGCTCTGTCTTGTTGTTAGGTTTGATTTTTCAGTCCCCTGTTAGCATTTAGTTTGTAATTGGTAAGGAAGGGTTTTCAGAGGTCTGAACTTTCACTGCCTTTATGCCACCATCTTGACTCCGCCTCCTTTGGGCATTTTTGTCAGTAGGAACATGACCTGTATTCTAATAAATTCAATTTAGTTTTCTGTATATTTAAGAAATAAAGTTTATGGCAGAAAAAATTGTTGTAAAATGTCTCCCAGTTTCTGGTTTCCTTATAATCATGAATACATTGACTCTGCTTATGCAAAAAAAAAAATGTAATAAAAATTGTTCACTTTAATTCTTGTGATCTTCTCTATTATTTGGTCTCTTATCCATAGGTCTATCAGGTAAAATTTTTCCATGCTTTTCTAATTTTCTTATGGAATAACCCTTTTTATCCAAATGATATAATCATTTCAATCTTATCCTGGTATACACTGTGAGATGTTGGTCTATATGTAGTTTCTGCCAAACTGTTTTCCAGTTATTCCAGTGATTTTTATCCAATAATTAGTTCTTCAACCAATAGCTTGGATCTTTGGGTTTGAGGGATACTAGATTAATATGGTCATTTATACTGTATAATATGTGACTAATCTATTCCACTCAACACCCTACTCTATTCTTTTATCTAGAACTAGATTTTTCTTGAACATTTATTCTTCCAAATGAATTTTGTTATTATAGTTCTGTCTTTATCAAATAATTTTGGGTGGTTTCATTGGTATTGTGCAATAAATTAATTTATGTAGAATTGTAATTTTATTATATTGCCTTAGGATGCCTTCAAGCAATGGATATTTCTCCAATTGTTTAAATCTGTATTTCTGTGAAGTGTTTTATAATTATGTTCACATAATTCCTTGGTTTAACTTAGCATGTAAACTCCCAAGTATTTTATATTTTCTGCAGTTATTTTAAATGCCACTTCTCTATCTCTTTTAGCTGGAGTCTGTTAGTCATATATAGAAATGCTGATGATTTTCATTTATTTATTTTAAGTTCTTCAACTTTGCTAAAGTTGTGAATAATTTCAACTTACTTTTTACTCATTCTTTAGGATTCACTAAGTAAACCATCATATCATCTGCAAAAAGTAATGATTTTGTTACCTTATTTTGTTTTCTAATTTATTCATTTTTTATCTCTTCTTGCTATAGTTAGCTTTTCTCATACAATACTGAATAATGGTGGTGAAAATAGATATCCTTGCTTCACCTATGATCTTATTGGGACAACTTCTACCTTATCCCTATTGCAGATAAAGCTTTTTGATGGTCTTAGATATTATTTTCTATTTTAAGGAAAGGTTCATTCATTCCTGTTTTCTAGTGTTTTTAATAGGAATTTATTATATTTTTTCAAATAGCCTTTTTTACATCTTTAGATAATCATATGATTTTTATTGTTTTGGTTATTTAAATGTTAATCATGGTGTTAGTTTTCCTATATTGAACTATATCTACATTGCTGGCATCATTCCCATCTGCTCTTAGTGCATGATTTTTGAAATATATTGTTTTAATAATCTTGCTAGTATCTATTTAAAATTTTTGCATTACTATTCATTAGGGAAATTGGCCTATAGTTGAATTTTTTGTTCTATCTGGTTTACGTATCAACACCATATTTTTGTCATAAAAGGGATTTGTAGGACTCATTATTTACCTAATTTCCAAATAGTTTGCATATAATATTTAATTGTTCTTTAAAAGTTTGGTAAATGGAAAATGAAGGGGTGTCCATCAGTTGGGTAATGGCTGAATAAACTGTGGTATATGCTGGTGATGGAATATTATTGTGCTCAAAGGAACTGGAGGGATTCCATGTGAACTGGAATGACCTCCAGGAATTGATGCAGAGCAAAAGGAGCAGAACCAGGAGAATATTGTACACAGGTACTGATACATTATGGCACAGTCAAATGCAATGGATTTTTCTACCGGCAGCAATGCAAAGACTCAGGACAATCCAACAGGAAATTAGGAGAAAGAATGCTATCCACATTCAGAGAAAGAACTACGGAACCAGAAATGCATTACAAAAATATATAATTGACCACATAGTGTGATAGGGATTTGATTCAGGTTTTGATGTTAAAGATTCACTCTATGCAAATATGAATAACATGGAAATAGGTTTTGAACAATGATACGTGTATAACCCAGTGGAACTGCTTGTTGGCTTTGGGAGAGGGGAGGAGAAAGTGAGAGCAGAGATCATGAAACATGTAACCATGGAAAAATATTCTAAAGAAAAATTAAAAAGAAAAGAGAAATAACTGCCAATGATTTAGCTATTCTCAGCAATACAATAATCAAAGACAATCACAAGAGTTTCATGATGAATAATGTCATTTACCTCCTGAGAAAGGACTGATGAAATCTGACTGCATATTAAAGCATACTATATTTCATTTTCTTTCTTCTTTTTTTCTTTGAGTTTTCTTCCACAAAAGGACTAATAAGGGAAAATGTTTTGCATGATTGCACATGAAAAATCTACATCAGGTTGTTTGACATTTTGGGGAGAAGGCAGAGAAGGGATGGAGGAAGGGAGAGAATTTGGGACTGAAAACCAAAAAAAAGTTCATTGTTTTCCCAAATAATCAAAGAAAAATAAAATATCAAATTGAAAAAAAAAGTTTGGTAGAATTAATTTGTGAATCCATCTGGTCTGGCAATATTTTTCTTAGAGAAATAACCTATGGTTTGTTTAAATTCTTTTTACTAAGATGGGGTTATTTAAATGTCCTATTTTCTTTTCTTGATCTAAGTAATTTATATTTTAGTAAATTTTCATTCAGTTACTCATCAAATTTATTGGTATATAATTGGTCAATATCACTCCTGATGATTGCTTTAATTCTATCTTTATTGGCAATGCATTCACTTGATATTGGACTTTTGGCTTTTTCCCTTCTTTTAAAAAATAAAATTAACCATTGATTTATCTATTTTAATATTTTTCTTTCCACCAAGCAAGCTCTTTGGTTTATTTATTAACTCAAAGTTTTTTCTTTCAATTTTATTAATATCTCTTAATTTTTAGGATTTTCAATTATATGTTTAATTGATGATTTTTAATTTTTAATTTTCCACTTCCCCCCTGCACTTCAATAATCTGCTCTTTCTCTTTTTATTGACAAGCATTTAGCTATATGAATTTACCACTCAGCACTACCTTAGGTGCTCTCCAAAAATATTCATGTGTTATCTTAATTTTTCCATTCACTTTGATGAAATTATGATTTGTTTCTATTATTTATTCTTTGACTCACCCATTCTTTAAGATTAGGTTAGTTAGTTTTCAATTAATTTTAATCTATGTTTCTATAACCTTTGTTGAATATAATTTTTTATTGCATTGGGGACTAAAACTGATACATTTGACATTTCTGCCTTTCTGAATTTGTTGGTTAAGTTATTATGCCCCAATACATGGTCAGTTTTTGCAAAGGTGCAATATACAACCAATGTAGGCTTCTTTCTATTTCCATTCAATTTTCTCTAGAGATCTATCATTGGTAAAAAAATTTTTTATCTCCAAAACTTTTTTCTTATTTTTTGGTTAGATTTTCCTAGTTCTGAAGATTAAAAAAAAGTTAAGGTTCTCCAACTCTCATTGGTTTAATGTCTGTATTTTCCTGTAATTCATTTAATTTTTCATTTAAGAATTTGGATGCAATGCAATTTTTTGCATGTATGTTTAGTATTGATAGTGGTTTTCGATCTATGGTAACTTTTAGCAAAATGTAATCGTATCTATTCATTAGTTTTTTTTTTAATGCTTTTGCTTTTTGTCTGAGGTCATGATTGCTACTGTTTTTTTTTTTTATCTTTGCTGAGGAATAATAGATTCTTCTGCATCCCCTTATTTTTACTCTATATGTCTCTGTTTCAATTTTTTTTTCTTGTAAACAATATTTTGCTGGATTCCAGTTATAAACCATTCTGGTATATCAGCTTCAGTTTTATATGTGAGCTTATCCCATTCGTATTCATAGTTAAGATTCCCAGTTGTATATCCATCATTCTTTCCCCTGTTTATCAGTTCCTCTCTCCTTTAGCCTGTCCCTTCTCAAAATTCTGCTTTTCTACATATAGAGAAAGAACCATGGGAGTAGAAATCGCAGAAGAAAACATGATTTATTGCTTGTTTATATGAGTATATGATTTGGGATTTTGGTTTTAAAGGATTATGTCTTTTTACAAAAATGAATAACATGGAAATGGGTTCAAGTGAATATATATATATATATATACACACACATACAATATACATATACAAAATACACATAGCACATATGTATAACCCAAAGGAATTGCTTATTAACTCCAACTTTGGGAGAGGGGAGAGATAAATGGAGTGAGAAAACATGAATCATGGAATCATGGGAAAAATTAAAAACAAAATATTTAATAGAAAAAACAGTCTGTCTTCTGACTCCTGCCACCCCCAATCCTATTTCTATCAGCTCCACCTCTTCACTAATCTCCTTTCTCTACTACTTTCAAATATGGTGAGACAGATTTCTATTCCCACATCAGTATGTATCCTATTTCCTTTTTGAACCAATTATGGTGAGAATAAGGTGCAAGTGTTGTCTGCTACCTCTCTACTTCCCCCTCCATTGTAGAAAGCTCTTTCTTTTGCACTTATTTTATGTGAGATAGCTGGCCTTATCCTTCCTTTCCTTCTCTTTTTATGCTAGTACATCTCTTTTTCTTATGTGATGGGAAAATAAGAGTTCTAGTCTATTGTCAATATAACTGTTCACTGTCTTCTTGCCTAAGATTATCTTGATTCCCTTCTTGATGTTACTGTATGCTGGCCAGAGAGCAACTAAATCCCATATGCAGCAGGAAAGGCAAGCCATAATGTGGCTATCTCTAAGGATATTTGATCCCAGTATTTTGTGAAGTTAGAAACCATCACTATAATGTTATATATTATTCCAGTGATGCTATAGTAAATGGAATAATACCACCAATGAAAGAAAATGACTAACACCAGTAATGTCCAGGGTATTTTCTGAATCATATTTGTTTTTCAGTTATGGCTATCCCCTTCAGTTGTTGTTTTATTGTTCTTCTTTATAGGAATCAAGATGTCTGCCTTGATCCTATGTATTCACTTTGAAGTTCCTACCCCCCAAGATGGCTACCTTATCCAGTCCAAATGCCAGTCATTGACAGTTGGTAATGGATTCTTTGACCATTGGGGTACTACTGTAATTTAATTGTAATATGAGGGCAGGGAGAGAATGGAGTCTTCCCTCCCTGCTGGGTCAGAACCAGAGTGAGGTAAAGATGGAGTTGCGTCAAGTAGAGACAGAGAGAGGATGGATTGTCTTCCCTCTCGGTTCTCCCTGAGAAAACCCACTCTGGTTTCCTTTCAAGATCTTAACTTCTGTTCCTTCAGAGACTTTGACTAAACAGGTTTGATATAGTTAACTTCTTTCTCCCTGGGGAGAGGAGTGTTACTTCCCTCCCCCCAACTACATCACTCTCTAGTTATGATGGAGTCAGTCCATCATATTAAACTGTGTATTATAAGAAAAACAAGGCAAGGGATAGGGCAGAATGAAGCAGAAGGGAAGAGGGAGCAGGGGGTCCCTAAAATAACTGAAACCCCTTCTCCCCAAAAGTCTGGCAGATCAGGCTTTGCTGATCTGACCCCCCTGGGGTAAGTTAGTGAAGAAGCCCTGGCTCTCTAGCTGCCTTCTCAACTGTAACCAATACAGGACTTTAGGGGATCTGGAGGAAATCTTTCTTCTAGTGAGCAACTTCCAGTTGAAGTCCTTTTCACTTAATTGTCTTCTTGGGGTATTTGGTCAAGCTTTCATAGGAGGAGATGAGTGCTGGTTCAGAGATCCATCCAGTCCACCTTCCTGGAGGCTTCTTAGAGAGGAGAAGAATCTTTCCAACTGTTCAGATTAGTTCACTTCCTCTCCTTTCCTCAGAATTCTCTACCCTTCCTGCCTTTCCTCCATTCCTACAGAATTCTCCAGTTTGCCAGATATGCTTATCTTTCTTCAAATATTACAAATCTTTACTTACAGTAGGTTATTCCTGGTTGAAATCCTAGCTTTTTGTTTTCAGAAACATCATATTCCAAGCCCCCTCTGCTCCTATAATGTGGAAGCTTTTCAATCTTCTGTAATCCTAAGTACTCTGGTTTCATGATATCTAAATTATTGTTTTTTGGTTGCTTGCAATTTTCCTCCTTGATAAGGGGACTCTTAAATTTGGCTATAACACTCTTGAGAGTTTTCATCATGGGATGATTTCAGGAAATACATCTATCAATTTCTATTTTACCTCCTGGTTCTAGGATATCTAGTCAGTTTTTCTAGATAATTTCTCAAAATATGATGTCTAGGCTCTTTTTATCATCAATATTTTAAGGTAGTCCAATAATTCTTAAATTAATTCTCCTCGGTCTATTTTTCAGGTCAATCAATTTTTCAATAAGATGTCTTACATTTTCTTCTATTTTTAAAATTCTTTTTTAAAAACCCTTACCTTCTGTCTTAGAATCAATACTGTGTTCTACGGCAGAAGAGTGGTAAGGGCTAGACAATGGGGGGTTAAGTGGTTTTCCCAGGGTCACACAGCCAGGAAGCCTCTGAGGACAGATTTGAACCTTGGACCTCCCAGCTCGTGGCCTAGCTCTCAATTCACTGAAGTATCCAGCTGATCCATATTTTTTTATTTATTTATTTTTTACTTTGGTTTTATTGTGTCTTGATGTCCCATGGAGTTATTAGGTTGTACTTTTCCAAGTCTATGTGCAAAGGAAATTTATTCCCCCCCCTTTTTGGGGTTACACAGGTGACATTATCTCCCATAGACTACCTGCATACCTGGAATGAGCCTGAACTTGACCTGGAGGCAGAGGACTGTGCGAAAGAAATCCCTGAGTGGATTGGGTCATGAGGATAGAATAACAGCCTGAAAAGAGCAGCAATAGAGAGAAGAGATCATGAGATGGGGTAGGGTGAATGTCCCCTTCACTGCCCCTGGACTGCCCCCCTGGGTGGTAAAGGCAAAAAAAAAAAAGAAAGTCACAGTAAGTTCCCCAGACATGATGTGTGAGAATTAGTGGGTGAAGAAAAAGTTTTATAAACTGAGGCAAGAGGGTATTTCACTCTCTTCTCTTCCATGTTTATTGCTTGCTGGACTTTCCTGTGAGCATAACTAGGGGGAATGGTGGCCACAGAATAGCAAGATAAATTGAGCATCAAGTTAAGTAACCTATGTATATCTCTCCTATTTTTCCATATTTTGCCCCTACTATTTTGGATTTAATAAAATTATTAATTTATAGCCATTATCATAATTTTCTCTCTTATATCTAATATTTATGGAATTTTTTCAGGAGGCTTGTTCCTTTTTGCCATTTGCCCTATTCTGCTTTTAAAAGTGTGGTTTTCTTCAGTATTTTTTATGCCTCTTTTGACAAGTTGTTGACTCTCTTTTCATAATTTTCTTGAGTCATTCTCATTGCTTTTTTTCTTCTACCTATCTTATTGGATTTTAAAAAATTGAGCCCTTACAGGAATTCTGTTTGGGCATGTGTCCAATTCACATTTTTTCAGCCTTTATTTGTAGCTGTTTCACCATTGATGGCTTCTTCTGTGCTTGTGTCTTGATCTTTTCTGTCACCATAGCAATATTTCACATTCAAATTCATGTTTTTGTTGTTTGCTCAGTTTTCTAGTACATTACTTGTCTTTTAACTTTATGTTAAAGTTAGACTTTTCTTCTCAGGTAGAAGTTTCAGATTTTTTTAAAACAACATTTTATTTTTCTAATTACATATAGTAATAATTTTCTAAAATGTCACTTGAAGTTATAGCATCCAAATTGTCTCCCTGCCCACTCCCAAAGATGGTAAGCAATTTGATCTGGATTATACATGTATTATCCTGCAAAACCTATTTCATATTGTTCATTTGTAGGACAAAATATTCCTATAAAACCGAAATCCCCAAATAAAAACACAAATAAAATGAAAAATAGGATGTTGATTTACTGCTGATGGATAAGAGTTCTTTCTCTGGAGGTGGATAACATTCTTTGTTGTAAGTCCTTCAGAAATGTCCTGGATTATTGGCTGCTGAGAGTAAGCTTCAGGTTTTTTTGTGCTTCTGTTTTCAGATTCAGTTCCAATGCTTTATAAGTTTTGAAACAATTTTCTCAAAGGTTTTTGATGCTTTCAAGGTTTTCTGACCCAAGGAGAGCTGGGGCCATTTGTCTTCTACCCTGTGCTCTGTTCTTTACACAGAAAGGACTCTTGTTCCCTTCCATCTGCAAGTTTTAGTACTTCTCTTGATCATGAAACTACAACCAAGGTCCCTATTCTCTTGTGCTGTGAAGTGCTAGTATCCTTTTCACCTTGGAAATGTGACTTGGAATTGCATATAGACAATGCCAGAGCATTCTGTGGTTGGAACTAGCAAAGAGTTTCCTTTGATATCTTTTTGGCTAGCTATCTGAAGCCCTTTCCTTCTTCAGGCTGAGAGTTACAGAAGCTTCTGCTGCTACTGTCCAAGCTGCCTCCAAGCCTGCTGATGGTTTTGACATCATGTGCTGTGCTATGGGCTGACCTGGTTTCCCAGACAACTCCTCTTAATACTCTAAGTTGTCTTAGGCTAACAAAGTCTCACTCCTGCTTTTTATTGACTCTTCCAAGCTAAAATTTTATTTACCCTGAGATTTGTTTTAGAAGGGATAAAATGAAGCTGAGTTGCTGCTTCTACTCCGCCATATTGGTTCCGCCCCTTCTCATAGAGCAATTAGGGAGCAACCTTGAATGGGAAGGAAAGGCTGAGTTTCAAGCAGAAAATTAATTTTCTGAGCCCACTCTCAGGATCAGCCTTCTTCCTCTCCTCATGGTAGCAGAGGATAGATTTGGGAGGTGCTTTCTCTTTATTACTGACAGCAGTAATCTCTGCAAGCTCTGGACCCTTCCTTCACTCTCAGCACCCCCAACATTTGAAAGGGCTAGTATTCAATTTAACACCAATTAGATTTTATTACAGGATATTTACTTCAATAATACAGCAAAAATAAAGAGACATTTTCCTCTACACTTTGGTGGTGGCATAATCATTCCTATGCCACCGCCGTCTCTGAAGAGGGATATACCTCTAACTCAGCTTGGTTGTGTAAGAGAAGGTATGAGATCTAGGAAGGAAAATGAACTTGGAAGAGCTGCAGAAGTCTACAGCAGTGGGGGATGGGCAAAGAGGAACACAGAACTTTGGAGAGAGAGGGGGAGAGAACTGATCTAGGTGGTTGGAGACAGATGGCAATCTGGGATTACCCCACTAGAGAGCTTGGCTCTAGTTAATTCCCTGATCCATTGATCTCTCTCCCTGTAATTCCTGACTCCAGATCCTCACAAGAAGACAAGCCAATTGGATAGGTCTTTGAAACATAAGCTGTCCACTAAAAATTATTTCCATCAACTTCCTTGAACCTTGAACTTGGAGACATTCATTGTGAAGCCAAGAAACCAGAGCTTCTTTACTCTGACCCCATGGGGGTCATGTGAACCAAACCCTGATCTGTCTGACTTTGGGGGTGACTATTAGGTAGAGACCCCTTCTCCCTCCTTCCTTCTTGAACCTCAATTTCCTACCCTTCATCTGCCCTCTTCCTTTTCTGTTTCCCTCAAATAAATTCAGTTAATAGGACCCAGAAATGGACTCAAAATTTTTACTAGCGGGAAGCTTGAGATTGAGGGGAAGAAAAATGATATTTCTCTCTCCAGAAAGAAAGGAGGCTTATCACCACAAGCCTCCTCAAACAAGATCCTTCAGAGAACACAGCAGTTAAGAGTTTAAGGCAGCCATAGTGGGAAGGTTTTGTCAGACAGTGCTGAGGGAGGAAAGACAAACCCATCCTGTTTTCTCTCTCTTGGCTTATCAACATCACCTCCTCACTCTGTCCCTGCCCTAGAGGGAGAAGATTCCATTCCCTTTTCACCTTTTCTTCTTTATCATAAATCTCTCCCCTTTTACCCTCTTTATTACAGTTGCAACACATGATTGGATCTGAGGTAGCCCAGCAGTTGATTGAATCCTCCCCCTAGTCTACAGTCCTGATGGACACTTTCAAAATTCACTCCTTGTTCCTCACTCTTGGATGATATCTTTGCCAGCTGCTGAATTACACCTAGATTCCAACTCCAATCTTCTTATTCGTAAAAAAACAAAACAAAACAAAACTCCACTACCTCACCTAGAATAGAAGTGGACAAAAATAGCACAAAGGCCCAGTTTCTGAGTGGTAATATGGCCTGGTTTATGGGTGAGATAGAGAAAGTGTTATTATTCTTCCACTCATGGCATTGTATCTCCCTCAAGACTATTCCACCACCAGAGAGCAACTGAATTACCTGGGCTAAAGGATGCCAAAGATGAAATTGCCAAAGCTGTCAGCTCTGGGTACCCAGAGAAGAGAAAGGGGATTCTTTCATTCACATGGTTAAGGAACTGAAACAAGTTGCAGAATGTCCATTTAGGTATACCTTTGTCTCTCCAAGGCATGTGCTTTATGTGTCATCACCATTCTTCTGTGGACAGATGCCCTCCAAGAAAATTGATAGGATCTGCTTATGTCCCAGATTTTCACTATGTGAACCTGAGGTTTTCTCAGGGAAAGAGGAAAAAGTAGTTGGTAGGTACCACAAAGCCTATTGTCCATTAGATCACAGCCAAGCTCAGTACACACATAATCATCCATCACCATGACTCCTACACATTGAAAACAAAGTTCTTCCTGACATTCCTGTAAGGTGAATGGTAATATTAGTTCTTCAGAAAGGTAGAGAACTCAAGGGCTTCTCCTCTATACCTAGCGAGAAGAGAAGGAAGCAGTAAGACAGGTAGTGAATTCTGCTTTCCTCATCCACTAAAAAGGGAAGCATCAATCAATAAGAATGCATTAGATGGTAATTATTTGCCAGGCCTTGTGATAAGTTCAAGGGATGCCGATGAAAAGACAATCATCTTTACCCCCAGAAAACTCCTATTGGAATGAAGGTGATATATGTAAAAAACTATGTATACACAAGATATATACAGTGAAAATGGGAGATAATCTTGGAAGGAAGCCACTGGAAATGCAGGCAAAAGTGAGAAAGATCTCTTGCAGAATATTTTATTTGAGTTGAATCTTGAAGGAGATAGACATGAGGGAGAAAAGCTTATAGTCAATAAATGGTATAATGGTGGGAGAATAGTAAGGAGGCCAGTGTTGATTTATCTTAGAAATGTAGAACAGAGAAAAGGGAAAACTGAAATGGTAGGAAGGTGCTAGATTTTTATTACACTCATAATCCAAACAAATATCATATTTGATTTTGGAAGTAACAGGCAGCACTGGAGTTTATTGAGGACGGGAGATTAGAACTAAAAGTTCTCAGCCTCCAAGATAACAAGTAGAAAAGAGAAGAACCAAATACTTATTCTCTCGTTCAGCTTGAAAATAAAGGGGAAAGAACAAAATCTGGAGTCAGAGAAACTACATTAAAAACAAACAGCTATTATACTGCTTAGATCTGTGTGATCCAGTTTGCTTCTTTCTAAAGCTAGGATGTCAGACTAGATGACCTGTAACATAATTTTCAGTTATAAATCGGTGATGCTAAGCTTAATTAATTGATCAGCAAACAGTTGTTAACCACTTGCTATATGTCAGACAAGGCAAAGCAAAATTAAAGACTGCAAATCATCTTTGTCATGAATCACCATCTACTCTCTTTTTATGGAATATTAGGTCACTTGCCATGACCAAGAAACTGCCTTCATGATCTGAAGGTTAAAAGTTATGTTTTCTTTTCCATTCCAATTCCAGATTGATGGGGTCAGCGGATAGTCTTAGCTCTTTTCTGGGTTCAAGTCATTATTGAATCTAGGGATTCTGCCTTTTTCAAAATAGAAATGTGGCTCTGCTATTCAGCCACTTTAGTTGGGTCCTCCTATTTTTCAGATTAGACGTGAATGATAGAGGAACAGATATTTATTCTCCAAACCCATTATAAACATTCCACAAAAGCAACTGGGTATATGTCAGTTGTGCAAAAATATTAAGTAGCATAATTGGAGCAGCTTCCTTGAGCTAGAGAGTGACACCAATGGAACTCAAACACAGGGGCTTTGGTATCTCCAAGCCCAGTTCAATTTCCCAGGCTTTTGCTCTCTTGAAAATGAATCAACTGGTTGAACAGAGAAATTTAAGTATACTCTGCTCTTCTTTCCTCTTGAAAATGAAGTCAGAATTTATTAGCATGACATTTTCATTGAACTTATGAAAGCATAACCTTTCTCTGAAATCTTATGACTGGTTCCACAGATGTTATTGGACCATTTATTATAAGTTATGGGAATTTGAGATTGATTTTGAAACATTCATTCCTCCATTTGGCAAACATTTACCAATTTCCCACTGTGAGATGCACCTTGTCCTAGAGGTTGAACCCTGCCCCCCCAACATCAAGGATATCACTGTCTGGTACCTGTGTAAGACATAAATATAGGTAATGTGAATGCATGAATTGAATCAAACAACCCATGAGGAATCAACACATATTTGTTAGAGCTAGTAGGTGTCTGGCACTGTGCTCCAATTCTAGAAATAAATGTAAATATTTTCTGCCCTTCAGGCTCTTACCTTCCACTGGGTAGGATACTCTAGGTATGCCTAGGGACATGCAAGTTACAAACAGAGAAAACTGAGATAGATTAGCTATTGCCATAATCCAGGCATGAAGTGATGAGGATGTAGAGCTGATGTCTGGCAGTGGCAAAGGAGAAAAAGGAAAGTCTCTGAGAGATGTTGGGAAGGTGAAATGGACAAGATCAGTATTGCAAAATGAGAAAACAAGGAGGTTCTGCATCTCAGTGGCTAGAAGGATGGTGGTTGCCTTGATATTAATTTCTCTTTTTTGAATCAACATTTAATTTTGTTTTTATATATATATTATATAGCGTAACAATAATATATGTATGATTTGTTATAAATATGTGATAAATATGTTCATCTAAAAGAAACAAAGTCTCAAATTACCTATGTCTAAAAATCTGTCTCATTCTATTCATCCCTCTCTCCTATGTCCCATCCCTCCCCAAGAAGGCAAGTGATATGACATAGCTTGTACATATTTTATAATATGCTACATATTTCCCTGTTGATCATGTTGTGAACCAAAAGACATATTGTTTACACTGAAGGAGTGTCCATCAACTGGAGAATGACTGAACAAGGCATGATTGATTGTTGTAATGGAATACTATTTTAACATAAGAAATGACAAACAAGACAATCACACACACACAAAGACAACTTGGAAAGACATATGGAAAGTGATACAAAGGAAGTGAGCAGAACCAGAAGAATGTTGTACACAATAACAAGAATAATATATGACAGTCAACTGATTAATTTACCTATCCAACAAGACAAAGATCCAAGAAACCTCCAAGAGACCCATGACAAAAAAAGAGTATCTATTGCCATAGAAAAAAGAGATGGAATCAGAATGAAGATTGAAATATTCCAATCTTCACTTTATTTTCTTGACATTAACTTCTTTATGAAGACTTCAGAGAAGTATAAATGTACTTGATATAGACTATTTTTATCTACTAAGAACATTGAGGAAAACTCTCTTAAAAAATCTGGTATTTGAAGTTGGCATTTTATTATTGTCATTTAGTTGTTTCAGTGGTATCTGACTATTTATGGCCCTATTTGGAGTTTTCTTTATAAACAATACGAGAATGGTGTGCCATTTACTTCTCTAGCTCATTTTACAGATAAGGAAACTGAGGCAAGTAGGGTAAAATGACTTACCCAAGGACATACAGCAAAGAAGAGTCAGAGGTTGGATTTTAGCTTAGGAAGAGGCACCTTCCTGACTTTCATCTTGATGTTCCCTTGATTTTATCACCTAGCTATTCAATCTTAAGCTTTATATTTTAGTAAATGTATTAGGGGTGGGAAAAGGAAGATTCAAAGCTCCTCTTGGAATTTTGAACTTGAGAATAATGAGAGCTAGGAGAGTCACAGTGAAGTCTAGAGGTGGATGTGTTATTTTCTAACCTAGACAGAGATTTAGGAGTGCTTCTAGAATGCTTCCCAAAGCAAATATCATCATTAATGAAAGCATGAAAATACATGTTAGATGAAAGATCAAGTCATGTTTGAGTTACTTCACAGGAGATGAGCTGGCAAATTTAGTTATTTCAGCATCTTCTTGTCAATCAAAATAAAATTTAAATTGACTGGTGGAACAGAGCTGGGGAAAAAAATCAGTAACAAATATGCTAATTGACTATTGTAATTATGGCTAGGGAAAAGTAGTAATTTCCTGAATCCTTACTGTTCAGACACATTTCTTAAATGCCTACTGGGTTCCCAGTACATAAATGCACTCAGTGCTCAGGAGAACATGGTAGATAAGGTTAAAGAGAATTGGTCTATGTGTCAAAGAAGCAACAGGAATTAAGAATTTGGGTCATAGTGGTTATGGATTTTTATCAATATTCATTTTAATGCTCCTTGAAACACCTTAAAACCGTACTTTCTCAAGTTTTCTTGCAATCCAGTACCTTCTCCTCCAGCACACAGACAATGATTAGTATATTCTGAACGCCACCATTACCTTTGTTTTTTGTCTTCTCTACAACAACAAAAACAAACAAAAAAATCCTAACACTCCTTTACCTTGCTACTCTACCTCTACTTCTCATCATCAATCTCCCTTTTCTTCACTTTTACTAAGGCTTTCCTTTATCTTTACGGGCACCTCCAATTCCTCTGCCCTGTGATACTTTCTTAGTCCATTATTATATTCAGTCTTCATTTTCTTTCCTTCTCAGTATTGACCCTGTAAGTGAATCAATTCAACTCTACATCATCATCTGAACTCAAATCCTTCACCTCTCTGCATTGTACCAATCATTCTTGACCAAACTGTAGCTCTGGTTGGCATTTGTTGCACACCACCTCCATTCCTTTCTATTTAGTTCTGTTTTCCCCTCCACATGTTATTCTGAAGTTTCTCCTTTCTCCTGAACCTCCCACATCTTTCTTTATCCTTCAGCTTTCACAAATGAAGCCTTCACCTTTTGCATTAAAATTGAGGCCATCATCACAATCATCTTATCGCTTTTGATTTATCTCAGTTACTTGATGTCATTCCCTATTTTCTCCATTTTATGAGGTGGCCTTTGGCCAATCTCTTTCCTTGTAGATGATATCTTCCATCATTATCTTTCACTCTCTCTCTGTCTCTCTGTCTCTCTATGTGTCTCTCTCTAAAGACACATGTAATATGCATAATATCTGAAAACATATTATTTTACATGCTGATATTATTTTAATAATTGTTTTTCCAACATTTTGTGATCCATGTTGTCTCTCTCCATCCCACATCTACCCATTTATTTATTTAAAACCCTTACCTTCTGTCTTGGAGTACCCATTTATTAAGATGGTGGGTAATATGGATAATATGATATAAAGGAAACACTGGAAGGAGGGTGAAGGCAGAGGCAAAATGGGGGGCATTCTAAAATAAAAGACTAACACAAGGAAGAGCTTTTATGGTGGGGAGGAATGGGGTGTGGGCTTTTCTTGAACCTCACTCTAGTTGGAATTCATTCAGAGGGAAGTGTCGACACTCTCTATCTTTGTATAGAAATATAATTTACCCAACAGGGAAATAGGATGGAAAGGAAGCAAATATTACTACTATGTCTGCATCTCAAAGAGAAAAAAGGGAAAGGAAGAGGACTTATTTGTACACACATATTTATAGAAGTTCTTTTTGGACTGACAAAGATTAGGAAATTAAAGGGAGACTCACCAATTGGGGTATAGCTGAACAAGTTGTAGCATATGACTGTGATGAAATCTTATTGTGTTATAAGATATGACAAGAAGGTTGGTTATAGGGAAACAAAACAAAACATGGAAAGACCTATATGAACTGATGCAAAGTGAAACCAGAAGAAGCAGGAGATCACTGAAACAGCAATATTATAAGACAGTCAATGCAAAGGACTTGGCTACTCTGAGCAATGCAATGATCCAAGAGAATTCCAAAGATCTCTTGATTAAATAATACTACCCACCTCCAGAGAACTGATGAACTCTGAGTACAAATTAAAGTACAATTTTATCAATTTTTAATTTTCCTTGATTTTGAAATATGCCTAATATAAAAATGGTCTTGCATGAATTCACATGTCTATTGATGCTTGACTTCTCAGTAGTTGGAGATGAGAGCAGGAAAAAGAAAAATAATTTGGAACTCAAAATTTAAAAATAAAGAATGTTAAAAATAAACAAACAATAAGTTAAAAGGTTTTAAAATGGTCAGTTCCCCTTAAATGATCACTTATTTTATTTTCAAAAATTTACCAGGATCTGGCTCAGTGATTAGATGCTTATGGATTGATTTCTAATCCCCTTTACTTCAATTTTATCATTTGTAAAATTGATTTATATCCATTATCACACTATCAACCTGTCTAGTAGGAGTGTTGTGAGGAAACTGTATTGTTTGTATCTTGTAGTTCATCTTGTGATCCCAAAGTTGGATCCTATCATAAAGAATCATCTAAACCAGCTTCTCTCTGCTCTTCTATCTTGGATGGAATCCATACAGATAATCTAATCTCTCATTGTATCTTGCTGCTCAAGGAATAATGATAACTTCTTGAATAGATATTGGTATGATTCTCTAAATTTTCAAGACACTTATTACTTATTATTTGCCTTTGAAACTTGTGATGTGGGTGCTGTAAGAAGATGCTGTAGGTAACTGCTGCAGGTGTTATTAATCCCATTTTATTGAAGAACACACAGAAGGGGTCATGATGAAGTGATTTACTCATGGTCAGAGTTACTAAGCTAATGAAAAGGGATTCAAACATATGTTTCTCTGGATCAAAATTTTAAAAAATGAGAATTGAGGTTGGAATTGGAAGTCCTGGCTTCAAATCTAGCCTCCTTGAAATATAAGTTTCAGCATATTCTTCCCTTGCTCTCAAATATTCTGTAGCTCCCTCTTACCAACTTCTTCAGACTGGGCATTTGTCACCGACTGTAATCCATTTTTCAGGATTTATTTCACATTATTCTCTTTTATGGAGTTTCCATTACACACACACACACACACACATACACACACACACACACACACACACACACACACACACACACACACACATATATATATATATATATATATATATATAATGGCATGCTTATTGTTTCCCAAATTCAGTATTCTGTGGACTACCTCCATACTTTTCTCCAGATGATTTTTCTTGTGTGGGATGCTCTCCTTCATTAGCCCCATTGTCCTGAGCTTCCTTAAGGGCTCTGGTCATGGGCCACTTCATAAAGAATGTCTTTAGTGAACTGACTCCCTCAAGAAAAAAGAAAGAACAATAAAACCATATTCTCTTTCCTCAAATTCCCCTGTATTTTTCATTCCTGGAATCAAGAAGATATGAGTTCAAATTCAACTTCAGAAACTTACTAGCTCTGAACCTAGGCAAGACATTTAACTTCTGACTGCCTCATTTTCCTCAACTCTAAAATGAGGTAATGATAGCACCCACCTCCTAGGGTTGTTATGAAAATTTGATGAGATATTATTATTAGTAGTAGACACTTTTGCATAGTACCTAGAACATAGTGAACATTTAATGCTTGTTTCCTTCCCTTCCTTTCTTGATTTGATTTTTGTCTATGTCTGTTTGAGTCTTCTCTCTTTTACACCTCTATGGCCATGGAAGAGGAAACATCACTGCCCCATCTCACAATTCTCCCTCCCCCCTCCCTCCATCCCCCTCCTCTCTTTCTCTCTCTCTCTCTCCCTCTCTCTCTCCCTCTCTCTCTTTTCTCTCTCTCTCTTTCTCTCTCCCTCCCTCCCTCCCTCCCTCCTTCCCTCCCTTCCTCTCTGTCTCTCTGTCTCTCTCTCTGTCTCTCTGTCTCTCTCTCTCTGTCTCTCTGTCTCTCTGTCTCTCTGTCTCTCTGTCTCTCTGTCTCTGTCTCTGTCTCTGTCTCTGTCTCTCTCTCTCTCTCTCTCTCTCTCTCTCTCTCTCTCTCTCTCTCTCTTACTCTCTCTCTCATCAAGTTGCTTATTGTGTGAGCTTCAGCCATCTCAGCATCCTATAGGGTTCTTGCTATAACAAATAATGAAAGCTGCTTGCTAAGAAGGTAGGCAATTCCAATGAGAAATCCTTACCAAGTCCTTTGTTATTGATATATTATTAACAAGATACACAGTACAGAGAAATATAATTGACCATGAACAATGGCCACTTGTGACTCATTTCTTCAAAGGTCAGGCATTAGAGTCTCCCTTTTCTCACCTCCCATCATGTCTCTCTCTTCTCTTCTGGCTGACACAGGGTTCTCATCACACACTCCATCACAAAGAATGGCTGGTCTTTGCTTCAAACTGCAAGTACGCCAGATTTTGTAATACTTCACAAATCCTGTAAACACCCCTAGGGAAATATTGGCACAAATAGCTGCCCCCTTGCCAGCTGTTTCTATATGATTGTAAAGGACATACAACACAGGATTTTGTCTCAGATGACATGAGTTTGAATATTGCCTCTGATATTTCATTTCCTGTATGATTGTGGTCCAAGCACTTTCTCTCCCTAAACTTCAGATTTCTCATTTGCTCAATGACAAGTTAGACTCAAGAGTCTATCCCACTGCCCAGCACATAGTACATATTTAATATATTCTTGCTATTTGATTAATTGCCAGGGTGAGTTTTAAAATCCTTTCCAGAGCTAGATTCAATGAACTGTCCTCTTCTGGGAATGGTCGCCAATGACAGTGCCCTAATTTCTGTTGGAACCTAATAATTTTTTGAGTGCAAGTCTTACTATACTCTAAGAAGACTCCCATGAAACCTCCTCCCTCTAAACACACAATCACCATATTAGTAGCCATTGTATTTCCCACAAACATAACATAACATTTCATTTTTTCCCTCTTCAAACACTTATCTAGTGTTAAGCTTTTACAATTCCTTATTTTTCGGTTGTGGGACAACTAGGTCATACAATGGATAGAGTATGAGGCCTGGAGTCAGGAAGACTCATCTTCCTGAGGCCAAATCTGGCCATAGACACTAACTAGCTATGAGACCTGAGCAAGTTATTTGACCCTGTTAGTCTCAGTTCTTTTATCTGTAAAAGAAATTAGAGATGGCCAAGAAAATCCTAAACTGGGTAAAGGAGGATTAGACATGACTGAAGTGACTGAACAACAACAAAAATGTATCAATTTTACTCTCCTGACTAGTGTTGTTTCCTGCAGATATAGTTAATATCTAACATGAAATCTCTCTTCTCTAGTACTAAGAAGGGTAAGAACCCCCCAAGATAGGCAATAGAGACTATACTGGCCATCTCATTGGTGTAAGGAACTCACCAGTAAGGAAACTTTCTTTTTTTTTTTCTTAAAATTTATTTATTGACTAAGAAAATTTTTTCATACTTACATGATTCATGTTCTTTCCCTCCTCTCCTCCTACCCCCCTCCTGTAGCCAATGAGCAATTCCAGTGGGTTTTACATGTGATATTGATCAAGACCTATTTCCATATTATTGATATTTGCACTAGAGTTATCATTGAGTCTACATCCCCAATCCTATCTCCATTGACCCAGGTGATCAAGCAGTTGTTTTTCTTCTGTGTTTCTGCTCCCACAGTTCTTTCAATGTAGATACATTTTTTTTCCTAAGTCCCTCAGAACTGTCTTGGATCTTTGTATTGCTGCCAGTAGTGAAGTCAGTTACATTCTATCGTGCTACAATATATCCATCTCTATGTACAATGTTATCCTGGTTCTGCTCCTTTCACTCTGCATCAATTTCTGTAGGTCATTCCAGTTCACATGGAATCCCTCCAGTTCATCATTCCTTTGAGCACAATAGTATTCCATCACCAACATGTACCACAGTTTGTTCAGCCATTCCCCAATTGATGGGCATCCCCTCATTTTCCAACTTTTGGCCACCACAAAGAGCGCAGCTTTGAACATTCTTGTACAAGTCTTTTAAGGAAACTTTCTGCCAATTTGGGTCACTACCTTTTTACACTCTATATGAGAATAGTCTAGAGAACTGAGATGTCACATGACTTTCAAAGTCTCTCTTTCACACACACATGGGTACACATATATATGAAAGAGAGATAGACAGACAGATAGAGACAATAGTAGAGACAGGAACCAGAACCTGATCTTCTTAGCCCTGAAGCTCTCTGTGCACTATGGTGCCACTCATGAAGAGTAAGTATATACGATTTTCCTCCACCATACTTACTTACTTTGGGTTTACTTGTGAATTTGGTCTCTACTGCTCTCTCCTTCTGAAGAGAACAGAGAGCTGTAGCTCACTAATTGGAGTCCCCCTCCCATAACTTTACAAAGGCAGCAGCAGCACCCATAATTTGTGCCTGGCTTCAGCAATGTAAGAAGTTAGGTTAGACTCTAAATGATTGCAAACATTAACAACATGGAAATAGGTTTTGATCAAGGACACATGTAATATTTAGTGGAATTGTAGTCAGTTATGGAAATGGGTAGGGTAGGAGAGGGAAAGAATATGATTCTTGTAACCAAGAAATGATGTTCCAAATTGTATAATTAAATAAAAATTTCAAAAAAAAGTATGGTCAACAAAGTAGAGGAATTTATTTTTTTTAGTTTTATCTTTATTTTATTTTATCTATATTTTATTTTAATATCAAATTTTCATGTTTTCCAAATTTTTATGATTCAAGTTGTCTCTCTCCCTTCTACCCTTCCCCCTCCTGGAGTTGACAAGCATTTCAATCTGGATTATACATGTATTATCACTCAAAATACTTTTCCATTATTCAGTTTTGTAAGTAAATAATCTTATAAAATCCAACAACAAATCATATATCTAAATAAAAAATGATAAATAAAAAAAAGATGTTAGCAAAATCTCTGAAGTGAATGCCAGATCTCAGATTCCACCTGGTTTAATCTCTCTCTCTCTCTCTCTCTCTCTCTCTCTCTCTCTCTCTCTCTCTCTCTCTCTCTCTCTCTCTCTCTTCTGTCTCTGTCTCTGTCTCTATCATTTATCTATCCTCTCCCTGACACACAAATATAGCCACATACATAAAACAAACAAATAAATGTATGAGGAAGAGCTCATCTCTCTTCATTGTCATGGCCAGTGTGGGAATTTATTTTGCTAGACTATATATTTTGTTGTAATAAATAAATAAATCAATATATATATACACACACATATATATATATACATGTGTGTGTATATATAGTATATATGTGCTGTGTATGTGTACATATACATAACATATACACATATGGGCATTTATGGACACAAGCACACCATTAATATACACTCATATATATACTCATATACACATATATGTTCAATAGCTCTCTCTTTCAGTAAACTAGGTTGTACTTGGGGATTTTCCATGAGGCTGCATCCTAGTATGTTAGCTTAGGAGGGTTTGCTGCTTGCTCTACTATGAGGCACACCAAGAAAGTCTCTCTGTAACTAAATGCCTTTTCTACTCACCTTGATGAGGCCTTACTTGGATATGATTCATCAATGGGATTTGGGAGACAAAGTAGGAAATTCAAGCTCAAGATAAAGAAATAGAAGAATTCTGTTTAGAACCACAGAGTGACTATCAACTCAGTATCCTGGGCTTCTGGAGAATGTCATGTGGGCCTGATATTTTATATATTAGAATTAGTCCAGAGGAAGAGGATCAGGATGGTGATAAAAGCAGACAGTCTGCCACATGACAATTAAGTGAAGGAAATGACATTGTTCAGTTCCATGAGAATGGAAGAAAGGAATTAGGAGGGACTTGCAATTCAAACATTGGAAGACTTTCTATAAAACACCGGAGAAAGATTTACTCTATTTACTTCACCTATATTGCCTTATATTCCTCATCTGTAAAATGGAGATAATAATAGGATCTACTTTAGAGAATTGTTATGAGAACTAAATGGTTTGCACGTTGTAAATCTTAAAGCACTGTAAAAATGTGAGCTATTATTATTTCTACTTTCAGCCTCCAAAGGTAGAAGTAGGAGGGGGAGGGGAGAGAGAGAGAGAGAGAGAGAGAGAGAGAGAGAGAGAGAGAGAGTTAGATATATAGTAAACAGATAGACAGGTTGATTGATAGAGAAATGATCTTCCTACTAATTTATTCTATCTGAAAGTGGATTGCTATATATCAAGAGTCAGAGAGTTCTCCCTCATTAGAAGGCTTCAAGAAAGATCCAATCTTCATTTAGTCAAGGTTTTACATCTGAGGTCCTCTCAACATCACATTCTCTCACTCTGTCTACTTGCCTGTTTGTAATAAAGAGGATAGTCTTCTATCCCTCAGTGAAAAATCTTATGACAAAAGGACATCATATATTCCCAGTGATGGGGGGATGATTTTTCATTAGGTGAGCATCTGTGTGAAGGGGGTAGAGTTTGGGATCCAATACTGAATATGAGCATTACTGTGCCAACTTCACGATTTTGCTCCAATTTCTTTCTTTGCTGCTTGGATGAAATGCAGGCCCTTACAAACAGGGAATAAGATGAATGCCAACACTCTTTCTGGGCCTGTTCTTCCAAAGAGATTAAAGGAAATTGGGAGCAAAATCATAAACATGATAACATTTGATTAATGTGATGCTATTCTAATTTAAAAAAAATATTAACTGCATGGATATGTCCTCCAAAGTTTCTTATAAAATCACAGAGCTGGAAGGGTATTCAAAGGGCATCTCATCAGAACTTTCCCTGATCAAGAATCTTCTCTTAAACATCTTTATAAGAGATCATCAAGTCTTTTCTTGAAGACCTCCTGGTTGGTGATTGTTGTCTTTTTTTTTTTACTCAAAGAGGAACAAAAAGACATCACTGTACTGGAGTCAATGTTCAGTGTGACCAATTGTGACTGATAAGACCAATATGACCTTGAAAGACTCTACCATAGGTTAGGCACAATAATAGACCGCATATACATTTTGAATGAAGATGACTCTAAATGTACACATGTTTTATTTCTTTGGAGTTACTACAATTTTGATTAGTCAAAGAGCATTAGCGCCATCTTTAAATTCAGGCATCCATGCTGGACCATCCTATTTCAGTTTCTCCCATATCTCTTAATAGACACTAACGTTCTTCAGAGAGACCTTGAGAATGTCTTGGGTCACTTTTTCTGACTTTTGTGTAAGTTCTTGCCTTATATGAGTTCTTTACAACATAGTCTTTTAGCAAGCATGAATTTGGCATTCAAACACTGTGGCCAGCCCATCAGTAAAGTCTGAATTCTTGGCAGCTTACATGGAGAAAGGACCTCAGTTTATCCTCCTATTTTCCAACATAACTCATGTCAATCTTTCTTATAGATGAGCGCAATTGATAGGAAGTGTCCCCCTCCTCTAAATAAGAAGCTTTCATTGTTCTCACCATAGCTTTCCTCTTTTACTTCTGACTGCCCTTTAAATCCAAGCAGACAAATTCTAATCTTTCTTTCATGCAAGAGTTCTTCAAAAACAAAGAGATAACTTACACCTAGCAGAGTGGCCAATATGAAAGTAAAGGAAAGTAATAAATGTTGGAGGAGACATGACAAAATGGGGACACTAATGCATTGCTAGTGGAGTTGTGAATTAGTCCAACCATTCTCAAAGGCAGTTTGGAAATATGGCCAAAGGACCTTAAAAGACTGTCTGCCCTTTCTTCCATTCATACCACTACTGGGTTTGTACTCTAAAGATATAATAACGAAAAAGACTTGTACAAAAATATTTATAGCTGCACTCTTTGTGGTGGCAAAAAAAAAATTGGAAAATGAGGGGGATGCCTTCCATTGGGGAATTGCTGAACACATTGTGGTATATGTTGGTGATGGAATACTCTTGGGCTCAAAGGAATGATGAGCTGTATGAATTCTATGTGAACTGGAACAACCTCCAGGAAGTGATGCAGAGTGAAAGGAGCTGAACCAGTAGAACATTGTACACAGAGACAGATACACTGTGGCACAATTGAACGTAATGGACTTCTCTACTAGTAGCAATGCAATGATCCAGGACAATTTTAAGGGACTTATGAGAAGGAACACTATCCACATTGAGAGAAATAACTGTGGGGAATAGAAACAGAAGCAAAACATTTGACTTTCACTTGTTTATATGAGTATTGGATGTGGGGTTTTGGTTTTTAAAAGTTATTAGAAAAATGATTCATATGGAAATAGCTATTGAGTGATAATACATGTATAATCCAGGGGAATTGTTTGTTGTCTCTGGGAGGGTGGAGGGGAAACAGGAAGGGAAAGGACATGAATCATGAAACCATGGAAAAATACTTAAATAAAAAATAAAGAGACATACATTTATGCCATCCTTCAGGCTGAGTCTCCAATTTTCCAGGCAGAACATTCCCATCATTCCCATTTGAAAGTAATCTTCAGATGACATGGATTTGTGTCCTTTCCCTTTGTGATTGCTCTTCTGGGAAAGTTACCACAATGGGGAAAGTGCATGAATACTTATTGTCCTTTCTAAATTGTGATACTTAGCAATGAATACCATCTTACAGATGTGATCTGAGCAGGGCAGCACATAAAGGACCATTACCCCCCAGGTCTGGATAGTAGATCTCTATATCTGAGTCCCTTAATCTCTTAACACATGATGTGGTCCCTAACCCCCTCTGTGCTCAAGCACTCTTATTTGAAAGTGAGTCAGTTTTGCCTATCAAACTCCTGAAAGATATTGCATGGAAGCTTCCACAACGCTCCAGAGATGATAGTGCCAGAGTTAGCTTTTTATGAACTCTTACATCCAAAGGAATTATCTGTTACTGGAGCCCACCTGTTGTGAGGATGACATAAGATAATATTTGCAGAACACTTAGCACAGTGCCTGGCCTATAACAGATGCTTAATAAATGTCTACTTCCTTTCTTTCCTTCAAGGCTCTGGGGATGAGCCTTTTTTTTCCCAAAACCTTATTAAAGAAGACAAAAAAATAATCCAGCCTTAAAGCCTTTGCTGTAGGGCCTGCCTCACCTTTTCCTCTGTTATCATAGATTTTGAAATGCAGGTGTCAGCAGATCAAAGCAAATCACTCTTCATTTTACTCCCTCCATGAATTTTGCTCTAGTGCAAGCAATATAGGTCTTGTTTCACAACATTTCAAACATGAAATATGTATTGCATCATAGCATATGCACAAGCTATATCTTATTACCTACCTTCTTGTAGAGTGGATTGGGGTAGAAGGGAGAGAGAGAGAAAACATTGATTGCAAAATGTCAGAAAATAATTATTAAAACTGTATAGACATATAATCTAGAAAAAAGTAATTAAGAAAAGAAGACAATTCCAAAGGTCAACTCTATGTTGACATGAGACAAATCAGGCAAGGACTCATGTGGAGAAATAATAACAATACTATAATTACATCAAAACAATGGTAATCTCTCATTTTTGTTTATGTGTACATATAACATATATACAGATTTATGTACTCATACATGTTACATATTTACATATAAATATGTAAAATAGATATTAGTATTTTGATATGGTGATGGTGATGATGAAGAAGAAGAAGAAAGAGAAGCCAAAATCAGACGGAGGAGTTAATTTACCCATGGTCACATAGCTAGTAAATGTTCAAGTTCAAGTCCTTCTGGATTCAGGTACAATAACCTACATCCTCTGCTCTATATCAGTGGAGGGACTGTTTACTTAGATTCAGTCACAGGTTCTCAACACATCCGAATATCATTAAAATTGTTATTGTTGTTCTGAGGGGTCATCTGAAATTTTACACAAGATCTTTGGGAAAAAATAATTCAAATTATTTTAATGTCTAGCCCTTCTTTATGATTTTACATGATAACTTGTCAAATATGAAGTGGGACTTCCCTGAGAGTTGATCTAAACTAAAGTGAAAACTGGCCTAGACCCAGCATCATTACCCAGCAACACACATCAGTTCCCTCTGCTACTCCACACATCTGTTTTCTTGTTAGATCAGTGGGAGGATGTTGCTTTAAGTCAGTGCTGGAAAGCTGGATCATGAAGCTTCCGAGACTCACTGACAATTCACCATTGCCAAAAACTTGTTCATTTTCAGTTAAGTCAAAAGAGAGATAGCATCATAGCTTTGGAGGCAGTGAAAGCCCAGGAAGGACCCCTGAATGCCATCTGCCCATAGCCAGAGGAGGCTGGCTGCTTCCACACAGCAGTTCCCTATGAGGCCACAAGTACCAAGCTCCAGAAATTTGACGGATTCAGATGTCCTTGAATGAAAAGCTGAAGTTGGTAAGAGGTGTGTGGATGCCAAGTTGAAAAAGGAGGGAAGACTATCCAGTGTAAATGGCTACTGCAATAGTAATAGGGAAAGATAATGAAAACCTGGGAAAGGATAATGAGCTGTGTAATTTGAGAAGAGAGATAGAAGATAAACATTTCAAGGTGTTGCAACTCATTGGAATTGTAGGCTGAAAAAGTGTGAAGAGTTAAAGATGACACCAACTTGTGAACCTTAGTGATTGGAAGAATGATCGTACTGTCAGTGGTACTAGGATAGTTGATCAAATGGTGGTTTTGGTGGAAAGATAATGAATTCTAGTATTTAACATGTGATTAGGACATTCACTTCCAAGTTTCTCATAGACCATTGGTGGTAGGAGATTGGCTCTTAATAGAGACTAGGGACTTCTGGGTTAAGATGGCTACGGTGTAGAGGCAGGGCTCTTCCTCTCCTCACCACCAACCAAAATAGAGTGCCTCAATAGGACAAAAAACCAAGGTCAGATGAGAGAAGGGACTCCACAGGAGGGCATAGCATTGAAAGTAGGTGGAATTTGTGAATTTCCACAATATAAGGGGGTGAAATCACTCCAACCAAAATGTGAACTGATCAATCCTCCCCCACTCCACTTTGGGGCCAGAGTCAAATCCAGAGTGCTAGAATCAAAGCACAGGGGAATCTCTAGGTTCTCAGGAGCTGTCTAAGAACACCACGGGCTTACCTCTGAGAGCAGCTAAACTTGTGACCCCAGTAGGCTGAGGAATGTGGACTTTGGGTGCAGAGATAGAGCAGAGAGGTGTGGCAAACAGCGAAAGTCACAGAGACTCGAAAAACAGTCTCAGGCAAAAACCAATCTGTAGATCAATACATAGAGAGCTTGCCCTCTTCACTCATAATTCTGGCTGGGGAAGGAAGGAAAAATCAACATAGCAATGGACAGCAATACCCAATGAAAACAATCTTCAACCACCACAAAGAACAAGAGAAAAGCATTGACCCTGGATAATTTTTATGGAGAAAAAATCCAGACTACAGAGGATACAGCAGAGGATGACAAACAAGTAAATATATCCAAAACTTCCCAAAAAGTGAAAATTGGTCACAAGCTCTTAAGGAGCTTAAAGTTGAGATGATGAATCAAATGAGGAAGATAGAAGAAACCTGGCAAGAAAAGTGGGAAATAATTTAAAAAGAAAATTACATTTTAAAAGACAGAAACTCCTACTTGGAAAAAGAAGTCCAGAAATCAAATGAAATGACAAGCAAATTGGAGACCAGAATTAAATAGCTGGAAGGCATGAAAGGCAGGATAAACCAAATCAAAAAGGAAAAGTAAATGATCATAGTTGAAAACCAGTTTTTAAAGACCAGAATTCTGCAAGTAGAAGCTAATGATCTCACAAGAAATCCAGAATTAATAAACCAAAATGAAAAGAATGACAAAATAGAAGGAAACATGAAATATCTCACTGAGAAAATGACTGATCTGGAAAACCAGTCCAGAAGAGAAAATTTGAGTATCATTGGTATACCTGAAAACCAAGAAATAAACAGAAACTGTGACATCATACTACAAGGGATACTACAAGAAAAATGCCCTGATCTTCTTCAACAAGAGGGTAAAATAAACAATGAAAGAATCCATAGATCACTCTCTACTTTGAATCCTCAAAAGACAACCCCCAGGAATGTAATTGCTAAATCCAAGAGGTTCCAAACTAAGGAGAAAGTATTATAATAAACCAGAAGAAGAAAATTCATATATCAAGGAGCACCAATCAGGATTACATAGGATTTGGCAGCCTCTACATGAGGCTTGGAATATGATATTCAGAAAGGCAAGAGAATTAGGTCTACAACTAAGGATCACCTAACCATCAAAATTGACTATATATTTCCAGGGGAAAGTATGGCCATTCAAAAAATAGAAGATTTCCAAGAATTTGTAAAGAAAAGACCAGAACTAAATGGAAAATTTGATATCAAAATAAAAAAATTAAGAGAAACCTGAAAATGTAAATAAGAGAGGGGAAAATTTTTTAATTTTTTTTGAGGGCTTCAATAACATCAAATTGTTTATATTCTTACATGGAAAATGTTATTCATAACTCTCAAAAATTGTATTCACTATTATAGTAGTTAGAAGAATTATTCATAGGTAAAAGTTGGGGTGCATGATGACATGCAAAAAATGAAAAGGGGGGAATAAAAGATGGCATCAAGAGAAACTTGAAGGAATAAGAAAAAATGGATAACATACCATAGAAAGAGATGCATGTGAGGGAGAGGAGAAAATATTGTTATAAGAAAGAGAGGGAGAGAGTGCTAATAGGTAATACTTAAACCTTACTCTCAGTGAAATCATTTCTGAGAGGGGAAAGCATCAGATCCATTGGGGTATCCAATTCTACCTTACCCTACAGGGAAAGTGAGAAGGGAAAAAAAACAAGGTGGGGGAGGGTGGTGGGGAGTACAATAAGGGAGGGATAAGAGTGGGGAGGGAATTTAATATATCCTAAAACATAATAAGAGGGAAATAAAAAAGGAGGGGATGGAAAGAGAAGAAAAATATGGGTGGGGATTAGGGGGACTAATTAAAACCAAACCACTGGTCTAAAAGGAAATATCAAAAGAAAAAAAGGGCACAACTAGGAGAGGAAATCAAAATGCTGGGTAATAAACAGGTGATAATTATAACTCTGAATGTGAATGGGATGAACTCCCCCATAAAATGGAAACAAATAGCAGAGTGGATTAGAAACTAAAATCCTACCATATGTTGCTTATAAAAAACACACAAGAGGCAGATAGACACACACAGAGTAAAGGCAAAATCTATTGGGCTTCAATAGAGAAAAAGAAGGCAGGAGTAGGAATCATGATATCTGACAAAGCCAAAGTAAAAATAGATCTAGTTAAAATAGAGGGAAAGTAATTACATCCTGATAAAAGGCAGTATAGACAATGAGGAAATACCAATTCTCAACCTGTGTGAACAAAATGGTATAGCATCCAGATTTTTAAAGAGGAAACTAGTGAACCTCAAGGAGGAAATAGATAGTAAAACTATACTAGTGGGAGACCTGAACTTTCCTCTATCAGATCTAGATAAATCAAACCAAAAAATAAGTAAGAAGTAGGTAAGAGATATGAATGAAATCTTACAAAAATTAGAGTTTATAGATATGTGGAAAAAACTAAATAGGGACAGAAAGGAATACACTTTCTTTTTAGCAGCACACGGTACATTCACAAAGACTGACTATGTACAAGGGCATAAAAACATTGCAAACAAGTGCAAAAGAGAAGAAATAATAAATGCAACCTTTTCATATCATAATGCAATAAAATAATAATTAGTAAGAGTGCATGGAGAGGCAAAAAATTAATTGGAAATTAAATAATATGACTCTCCAAAATTGGTTAAAGAACAAATCATAGAAATAATTAATAATTTCATTGAAGAGAATGACAATGATGAGACATCCTATCAAAATCTATGTGATCCAGCCAATGCAGTACTCAGGGGGAAATTTATATCCTTGAATTCATATATTAGCAAATTAGGGAGGGCAGAGGTCAATGAATTGGACATGCAAATTAAAAAAAAACCCTGAAAGTGAACTAATTAAATATCCCTAGATGAAAACTAAATTAGAGATCCTAAAAATTAAAGAGAAATTAATAAAATCAAAAGCCAAAGAACTATTGAATTAATACATAAGAATAAAAGCTGGTACTTTGAAATAACAAATAAAATAGACAAAGTACTGGTTAATCTAATAAAAAAAGGAAAGAAGAAAACCAAATTAACAGCATCCAAGATGAAAAGGGAAATATCACCTCTAATTAAGAGGAAATTAAGGCAACCATTAAAAATTATTATGTCCAATTATATGGCAATGAATATGGCAATCTAGGTGATATGGATGAATATTTACAAAATTATAAATTGCCTAGATTAACAGAAGAAAGAATACTTAATCTCATATCAAAAATAATTTGAACAAGCCATCAAAGAACTTCCAAAGAAAAAATCCCATAGTCTAGATGGACTCACAAGTGAATTCTGTCAAACTTTTAAAGAACAACAAATACCAATACTATACAAAGTATTTGATAAAATAAACAGAGAATGAGTTCTACCAAATTCCTTTCATGACACAAATATGATACTTATTCCAAAGCCAGGCATGTCAAAAACAGAGAAAGAAAGCTAAAGACCAATCTCCTTAATGAACATAGATGCAAAATCTTAAATAAAATACTAGTGAAAATTCTCCAGCAAGTGATCACAAGGGTTATTCATTAAGATCAGGTAGGATTTATACCAGGAATGCAAGGATGGTTCCATATTAGGAAAACTATCCACATAATTGACCATATCAAAGAGCAAACCAACAAAAATCACATGATTATCTCAATAGATGCAGAAAAAGCCTTTGACAAAATATAATAGTCATTCCTATTGAAAACACTAGAAAGTATAGGAATAGAAGGTCCTTTCCTAAAAATAAAAATATATTAAAAATAAATAAATAATAAAAAGCATATATTTAACACAATTAAAAACATCATCTGCAATGGGGATAAATTAGAAGCATTCCCAATAAGACCAAGAGTGAAACAAGGATGTCTATGATCATATCCATTAGTTAACATTGTACTAGAAACACAAGTAGCAGCAATTAGAGTAGAAAAATAAATTCAAGTTATTAAAATAGGCAATGAGGAGACCAAGCTATCACTCTTTGCAGGTGATATGATGGTCTACTTAACAAATCCTAGAGAATCAACTAAGAAACCAGTGTAAATAATGAACAACTTTAGTAAAGTTGAAGAATATAATATAAACCCACAAAAGTCATCAGCATTTTCATGTATTTCCAACACATCACAGGAGAAAGGGTTAGAAAGAGAAATTCCATTTAATATCACCCTAGACAATATAAGATACTTAGGAATCTATTTGCCAGACAAACATAGAAATTATATGAACACAACTACAAAACACTTTGCACACAATTAAAACTAGATCTAAACAATTGGAAAAATAGTATTTGCTCATGGGTAGGATGAGCTAACATAATAAAAATGACAATCCTATCCATATTATTTTGCTTATTCAATGCCATACCTATCAAACTAACAAGAAACTTTTTTACTGAATTAGAAAAAAAACTATAACAAAGTTTTTTTGTTAGAACAAAAGATCAAGAATATCAAAGAAAATACAGGAAAAAATGTGAATGAGGGGATTCTAGCAGTACCAGATCTTAAACTGTACTATAAAGCAGTAGTCATCAAAACAATATGGTGCTGGCTAAGAGACAAGGGAGGATCAGTGTAATAGACTTGGGGTAAATGACCTCAGCAAGACAGTGTATGACAAACCCAGAAATCCCAGAATTTAGGACAAAAATCCACAATTTGGCAAAAACTGTTGGGGAAAATTAGAAAACAGTATGGGAGAGATTAGGTTAAGATTAACATCTCACACCCTACACCAAGATAAACTCAGAATGGGTGAATGATTTGAATATAAAGAACAAAACTATAAGAAAATTAAGTGAACACAGAACAGTATATATGTAAGATCTTTGGGGGAAAAATTTTCAAGTCCAAGCAAGAAAAATTGCAAAATGACAAATAAATAATTTTTATTACATTAAATTAAAAAGTTTTTATACAAACAAAACCAGTGCAACCAAAATTAGAAGGGAAGCAGCAAATTGGGGAAAAAATCTTTATAACAAAAACCTCTGACAAAGGTCTAATTACTCAAATCTATAAGGAGCTAAATCAGTTGTACAAAAAGTCAAGCCATTCCCCATCTGATAAATCAGCAAGTGACATAAATAGGGAGTTCTCACATGAAAAAATAAAATTATCAATAAGCACATGAAAGAGTGTTCCAAATCTCTTATAATTTGAGAGATGCAAATCAAATCAACTCTGAGGTACCACTTCACACCTAGCAGATTGACTAACATGACAGCAAAGAAAAGTAATAAATGTTAGAGGGGATGTGGCAAAATAGGGACATTAATGCATTGCTGGTGGAGTTTTGAATTGATCCAACCATTCTGGAAGGCAATTTGGAACTATGCCCAAAGGGTGCTAAAAGAAAGTCTTCCCTTTAATCCAGCTATAACCCTGTTGGGTTTAATCCCCAAAGAGTTCACAAGGAAAAAGAGTTGTAAGAGAATATTCATAGCTGCGCTCTTTGTGGTGGCAAAAATTGGAAAATGAGGGGTTGCCCTTTGATTGGGGAATGGCTGAGCAAATTGTGGTATTTGCTATTGATGGAATACTATTGTGCTCAAAGGAATAATGAACTGTATGAATTCCATGTGAACTGGAATGACCTCCAGGAATTGATGCATAGTGAGAGGAGCAGAACCGGGAGAACCTTATACACAGAGAGGAATATACTGTGGCATAATCTAATTTAATGGACTTCTCTACTACTAGAAATGCAGTGATCCAGGAAAATTCTGATGGACTTATGAGAAAGAACACTATTCACATACAAAGGAAGAACTGTGGGAATAAAAACACAGAAGAAAAACAACTTCTTGATCACATGGGTCAATGGGGAATTTATTGGGAATGTAGACTCCAAATGATCACCCTATTGCAAATTTCAATAATATGGAAATAGGTCTTAATCAATGATACATGTAAATCCCAGTGGAATAGCACATTGACTATAGGTGAGTGGGATGGGACAAGGGGAGGAAAATAACATGAATCATTTAACAATGAAAAAAATTTTCTTAATTAATCAATATAATAATAAAAATAGAGACTAGAATTTGAAATATGTATCTGGGAATCATCTTCATAGAAGTGATAATTAATCCCATGGGAGCTAATGAGACCACTGAGACAGTCCAAGGAAAAAAAAAAACCTTGAGGAACATATACAGGTAATAAAATGGATGAGGTTCAAACAGAGAACTGAGAAGAAGCAGTCTGAAAAAATAGGAGAATCAAGAGAGAACTGTGTCATGAAAACCAAGGAAGGAGAGAATATTCAGGAATTGTCCACTTTTGATCGGTAAAAGAATTTTAGAATTGAGTGAAATCTCTTCGATTTGGCAACAAAAGTTTTACTGGTAATTGTAGAGACGAGTTTCAGTGGATTGACCATGTTGGAAGTCAGATGAAAGAGGATTTAGAAGAGGAAGAGATGAGAAGATATAGCAGCATGGAGTATCGATATGTTTTTCAGAGCAGAGGTGAGAAAAGAGAGAGAGAGCATGATAGCACTTCTTCATCTCCCCAGCACTGAACAGTGTACCTGGCATATAGCAAGCAATTACTAAACATTTATTGACTGACTGACTAGTTGGCAGAGATGTAAGACTTAGGAAGGAAAGAGTGTTCAGACAGAGGTGGAGTTTGTTGATAGTATAAAAAAAGAGAACTTCTGTAAAGCAATATAAAGACAGTTAAAAGGCATTAGATTTAGCAATTAAGAGATTGTTACTAAACACAGTGAGAGTAATTTTGATAGATTGGTTTGGGTTTTAGCCATATTTCATGGTACTCAGGAGCAAATGGAATGCAAGAATGTGGAGGTAGCTAGTGAAGATAATTCTTTCTGAGCTTTCATCAGTTAAGAGAGAGAGAGAGAGAGAGAGAGAGAGAGAGAGAGAGAGAGAGAGAGAGAGAGAGAGAGAGAGAGAGAGAGAGAGAGAGAGAGAGAGAGAATGATAGATGGAAGTGATATCAGTGTCAAAAGAATGCTGTTCTTATTAAATACAAAGTAATCCTGAGCTTGTTTGTAGGTAGCAAGGAAAGAGCCAATAGATAAGGAAAGATTGAAGATGGGAGAAAAGAACAATGACAGATGGAGTAAATTCTCTGAATACACAGTAGGGGAATGTATCAAAGATCTAGGAATGGGAGTAGGCCTTGGAAAATAGAAGAAACACTTTTTTTTCCTCAGAAATTGGGAGTAAGGAAGAAAACCTGTAAATGTACTATAGATGAATTCACATAAGGCCATTAATAAGTGCTTGTGATAGGTGTCAGTTACCCAATTTTTTCAGCCTCAGTTTCCTAATCTGTAAAGAAGGCACAATAGCACTAACTTCCCAAGGATTTTGTGAGAATAAGATGACATAATATTTTTAAAGGTCTTTGCAAGTCTTGGAACATTAAAGGAATCTTACCTGTTGTTTTATAAAAATGATAGGAGGGGGCAGCTGGGTGGGCTCAGTGGATTGTGAGCTAGGCCCAGAGATGGGAGGTTTCAGGATCAAATCTGCCCTCAGATACTTCCTAGTTGTGTGACCCTGGGAAAGTGACTTAATCCTCATTGCCTAGTCCTTACCACTTAGAACCAGTACTCAGTTCTAAGAGAAGGTAAGGGTTTTAAAAAAAGAAAAAAGATAGGAAATATATTTTTCTTCCCTTGCCCTCTAGAAGTTTATATTCTACAAAGGAAAGTTAGCATGTTGATATTTTAAATTTTAAGTATTTTTAAAGTAAATATCAAGAAGCAGCATGTCATGGAAGATAGAATGATGGAAACCATGGACTAAAGTTCTATTTCTGACTCGTGTTGTTTATATGGCTCTAAGCAAAGGACCACAACTTCTCAGTGTCCCTCAGGAACTATCTAAGACAAGAAACTTCAGGTAGTTAACAATCTATATCAGTGGGGGGATTACTATGGGGATTAATTATGCCAGGGAAACCACAGAGCCAATAACTTCTGATACAATCCCATTTCAGTTTCTGGGGTTGAGGATGACATAAGACACAAGTATAATATCAAGGCAATGTTTAAAAATAAAACAAGTTCTGAGGGAAAAATGGAAGGGCTCAGTGTAATAAAATATTGGAAGAATGGGCCTGCTATGGATGTGGCTGAGGAAGGCAGGTCTGGTAGTTGCAGAAATAGAAGCAAGATTTTCAGTCTAAACTAGTAAGATATTGAAGGAAGTCATAGGGAAATAAATTATTATGCTATTTCCTTGTATTAAAAATGCTGATTTCATCATTTGTCCTTAAAAAAGGAAATGGAAAGCAGAAAAGTGTGGTGGGTATTGTCATCCTCATGGTAGGACAGATTAAGCAATGTGATAAATGGATACTGGAGAATTAGAATGTAATTTCCATGGATATATTCCTCTCCTTTTTTCTCAAACTTAAATATTAGTCACTAGATGCCCTTCATGCTATATTTAATTTAAAAGTTATCTTGCCTCCCTATCGTTATTATTTAGAGCAAAGTCATTTGCTTAATGTAGATTCATCAAAATATCTGTGAGAATAGAATAGAGTCTGAGAAAAGAAAATTTTACATTAGCTCTGTTCCTAGAAATTTATTTCTAAATAAATTCAAACCCCAAAGTCCTTACAGGCTTTTTATATCTTTCTTCCACAAGTGGGATGGAGCAATATGAAATGTTCTCAGTGACTACTGAGAAAGGAGAGGTCAGAATTCATTGTGATTGTTTTTGGAAGAACTTGTCTATCAGTAAAAAGATCTGTTTTACATTCATTAGGAGATCAAAGGTTCCAAGAGACCTTTCATATCCTTTCCAAGACAGAAAGTAGGGATTTTTTTTAAGAAACTAACTTTCTGGAGTTAGCAAGAATTTGCTAGTCTATACAAGGATTCTTCCTCTTAGGGGATGAAAAGCATTGACCTTCTACTAACAAGACCCCTGATGAGTTTTGCCTGGCAATAAATTCAATACAAGCCATCTGACAGACAAGATATTCAAAAGTCATTGAGATAATTCCATGTTCTCTCTTCTCACTGTTATAAACTCTCAATAATCTGACTTCCAGCATCATTACTCCTCTGAAACTGGCTTCTCCAAAGTTATCAATAAAATCTCAAGTACCAAATCTAAGACATTTTGATTAAATTCTAATTCTTTGACCTCTCAGACAGAAATAGATTTTGGCCCCCAACTTATGTTGGGATGTCATTAGTCACTTCAAATTCCATCCACCGGGGTTGTGAGCCTTTCATACAATCTCATAATTACCTCAGTTTGGGATTTTTTTTTCCTTGAACTTTTTCTTTGATCTTTTCCCCTTCCTCTAACCTTAATTTAGGTAGTAAATTTCCAGGTAAGGAAGCTACTCTTAGCCATTGCAGGTAAGTAACTTTTCAGTAATCTATCTGGCACACAGAAAAAGGAAGTGATTTGCCCATATTAACTCTGAAACAAACTTTTTTTCTTGTGTAGAAGAACTTTTTGCCATTTTAGTGTTTTATTATTCAAAATCCCATAAAATATTAAAAACCCTTTTGTACTAGCCTGGGGATGAGAGAATAAATGGAACAAGCTAGGAAGATCATAGATTCAGGAGTTGAATTAATATAGCTTGGGGTGTATGGGGTGCTCAGGGAGGGGTAGTATCTCTGGTATGGATGGCTTGTTGCCCTACTAGGGTAACTCTCCAACCTCTGACCCTCACCTGACACCCAGCTCTCACTTGTGGCTCCCAGTAGCTGCTAGCATGCAGCAGCGGCCACACCCCAGGCAACGGCTTCGACAGGCCGGCTAATCCTTGTGAGGGTAGCCATCGGGTCATAGACCCCTGGTGAACCAGGGCCTTGCTCACCCAGCATGTGAAGACTGCTTCAGCGGAACAGATGGAAGAAACCAATAAGAAGGTTCAACGGCTGAGATGGTGACGCAGCAAAGCACTGTGGAGTGCTTAGGGCATGTTGGAGCACAAAGGACAACACGGCCCTCCAATGCAGCTGAGGAAGTCTCCAGGTGTAACAATTTTTCCTACCACTGGACCCAGGCTTCCAATGCCGAGATAGTGGGACTGTCTCTGTGCATCAACTTTTCCACCTAAATCTCCTTCACACACAAGTGTTTTTGTGCACACTCATCTATAAACCCTAGATGAAAACGCACAAAGACAATTGTCATCCTCGGTTACTGAGAGACTACTACCAACCAATTATATAGCTTATGATTACATTAGACATTTGGGGCTATCTTATTATACTGTTGATTCATATTGACCTTTTAATCCACTAAAATGCCCAGTTCTCCTTTTGAAGAAACAAGTTTAATGGACAGACCACACTCAAATTTTAATTTTAAGTGATTTTTTTTGAGGGAAGAACATTACTTTCCATTTTTCTTGATTGAAATGAATCTGTTTCAAAACTAGGTTCATGTCTATATATTTTTGGATTCTGATACTGCAATATGTAATTTAAAGCAAGCATAATATGCTTTTGTAAGGCAATGCACCTTCACAACCAAAAGCAGAAATATTACATGCATTCTTTTCAGACCATACTACTATAAAAAGTAGAGTAAATAAAGGGTTGGAGGGATAAAAATATTTAACATTCATTTGGAAACTAAATAACCTTATTAAAAGAATAATTGGGTCAAAGAATAAATCAAAGAAATAATCAAAAATTTTATTATAGAGAATGACAACAAAGAGACAACATACCAAAAATTTTGGGATACATCCAAAGCAGTACTTAAGAGACAATTTATATCTCTAAATGAGTACATTAATAAAACAGACAAAGCACAGATCAATGAATTGGGTATGCCACCAAAAAGGTAGAAAAGGAATAAATTAAAATTCCTAATTAAACACTAAATTAGGAATACTGAAAATCAAAGGAAATATTAATAAAATTAAAGCAGTCAATGTACCTTTAATAAGGATCAGGCACTACAGTGTCCCAGTAGTCCATCTGGAGAGAGAGAGATTCTGTACTCAAATGTAGCTGCTGCTGGAGCCTTTTACTAGGGGCTTCAAAGGAGAATAAAGCTGATGAGCTCTGCAGGAACTTGAGAAGAGTTGATTATTTTTCAAAGCCAATAGACAGACTCTCCTGTACTGTGTATATAACATTTTTAACATATATATATATATATATATATATATATATATATACAGATGAATGCAAATTACTCCCCATGAATCCATTTCCATAATCCCATATCATAAGGTTTCTGAAGATTGTTCTAAAATATTTTTAGAGAAGTGGTAGAAAGTATAGTGAAAGAGAGGGAATGTTGGACATGAAGTCAGAAGACCATAGTTCAGAACTTATTTCTGCTGTTTCTTATTAATGTGGTACTGAGTGTATTATTTACCCTTTCTGATCTTTGTTTTTATGTGGACATATCTTTAGAGCTGGAAGAAGCCTTAGAAGTGGCCTAGTCTAGCACTCTTATTTTGCAAGTTCCTCAGTGGTAAAGTGCCTTATGTCGTAGCATGTGGGGGATGCTAGAAATCAAATTTAAACTTGTGGAGTTCCAGGGCTGGGTCCTTTCCTGTATACTATATTATCTTTATCCTTTAAACATGAAGTAACTCATCATTAGGGTTCTTCCAGACTTGAATATCTTTGATTTCATTACTGGAAATGTTTTCTCAACCACTGTCAATGACATCCACCCCTGTACTTCATAGATGAACATCTTGGCATTTTATAGTAATGGAAATCTATCACTTATTGACCAATCTTTGGTTCTTATCTTAATTCTTTCATAAAAACAATGAATGAGGATGGGGCTCTCCATCTCTAAATACCATTATCACCAAATAACCAATGTGGGAAGGTGAAATAAACTGGGAGGAAGGCTACTATTTTTTTTCATTAATCGCTCATCCTGTTCATCTTTAGTGTTTCTTTCCTTTACTAGACAATTAGCACATTTCAGACATTTTGCCCTTTTAAAAAGGTGTTGGATTAATACACATAAACAAATGCATATCTTAGAGCCCAGGTGTTTGTCTCATTCAATTAGTGTACTCTTGTTCCCAGACTCTGTCTTGACTTGCAGGCTTTTTTCTTCATTTGGAAGATGGAAATCAACATCCATTTGTCCATTAGAGGGACCCTTGGGGTGCTCATTAACTGGTTTCTAATTGGATTCTTTTATAAGTCTGTCATTCACAATTGAAGGTAAAGCCAAAGCTGATGGAAAGGTAGCACTAAGGAATATCAGGTAAAAAGAAGGGAGGAAGGCAAAAGTCAATTACTGGGGAGGAAGGCAGGGGAGAATGGTATTTGGGACAAGTGGTAACTGAAATGCAGTAGGGCTTGGAAGAGGTACTGCTTCCTGCAGCTGAGGTGAACAAAAAGCATCCATATCTATAATTACTTCAGAAAAGCAGGACATAAGAGTAAAGTTCTCCCACAATAATGCTAGAATCCAAGATCTAGGGCATGAAGGAAGCCCAGAAGTCACCAAAAACAACCCTCTCATATTACAGTTGAATAAAATGAGCACCATCGATTTATAGAAAGCCACAGAGAATTAGCATCAGAGACAAGATCTGAACTTGGGCTTTTTAGTTCCAAATCCAGTGCTCTTTTCATTTTACTTCATTGTTTCATAAGAAGCCCCTTTCCTTTTAGGAATTAAGGTTCATTTCCTTGATTCTAGATACTGAATATGTATTGTGCCTATTTTATGAATGAGGTCATTGAGGCTCAATGATGTTCAATAATTTGTTCAAGATTATGAAACGAATGAGGATTAGCAACACCAGCCTATTTCATGTTCCTCTCTTTCAATGTGCCATCTCACAACCTGAGGCCTTTGCATTAGTTGTCTCTAATAACTTAAATGCTCTGTCCTCTCAACTCCACCTCTTGCTTTCTCTTTCTCTTTCTAATTTTTCAATAAATAATTAATTTTTCCAATGACATATAAAACAATTTTAACATTATTTTGTAAAACATTTAATTCCAAATTCTCTCTCTCCTCATTGAGAAGGCAAGCAACTTGATATAGATTATATATATATATATATATGCATATATATATACACACAAAGCCCACATTGTATAAGTTCTATTGTAAAAGAAAACAAAAACCAAAAAAAATCCAAGAAAAATGAAGTTAAAAATATGATTTGCTCTGTATTCAGACTCCATCAGTTCTTTCTTTGGAGATGAATAGCATTTTTCATCATAAATCCTTTGACATTGTCTTGGATTATTGTATTAGTGAGAATAGCTAAGTCATTCAGAGTTGATCTTCCTAAAATATTGCTGTTAATGTATATGATATACTATTGCTTCTCCTCAATGCACTTTTCTTCAGGCTATACAAGTCTTTCCAATTTTTGATTTTTCTTTTCATGAAGCCGACCTGCTCATCATTCCTTATAGCACAATGCTATTCCATCACAAACCTGTTGATGTTTTAGTGATGTCCATCCCACGCATGAGAAGATTTCCCTGGACAGCATGTATGAATCAGAACAATTTGTTCCACGAATGATGAAGATAGCTGAAGCAGGCTCTTTGGAGTAGTTAGAACTTGGTCAGATGTCTAATACATAAACATCCTCCAATGGGTCCTAGGCCATCCTCAGTGATCCTGATTTTTGTCTCAACACTGGACTTTGATGATTATGGAAGAGAGTGAGGCTAATAACTTTGCAACTCTACCTCACCTAAGTCCATCTCAACCACATATCACAACTTGTTTAGCCATTTACCAATTGATGAGAATCCCCTTGATTTCTTTTTTTTTTTTGGCCACAACAAGAAACTTTAATAAATATTTTTGTACATGAAGATCCTTATCCTTTTTACTTTGATTTCTTTGTGACAAAAAGTAGTTGTATTGCTGGGTAAAAGGGCATGCACTGTTTCATTGCACTTTGGACAAAGTTTGAAATGGTTCTTCGGAATGGATGGATCAGTTCACAACTTCAGCAATAGTTTTGTTTGCTATGTGACCTTTTAGCAAATTACTGAACCTATCTTGACCTCATATCTTTATGCTTTAAATGGTGAGATTGGATTTTATGGCCACTGAGGTGCTTTATAGCTCTGATTTTGTGATACCAACAAAATTCAGTTCACCTACAGTGATAATAATGGCACCAGCATAAAGGCCATGAATATAGGAGGTGATTTCTATCAATGAGACTTCCTTCATCAACTGTAGTTGGACAAACACCGTAACTTAAGTGACAGAGAATTTCCTTGGATATTTGGCTATTAAATCACTTCTCTGAGAATACAGAACAAGTATGTATCCAATAAGAATATTAATTTGAATCTTTCTTGGCTCCAAGATTGTCCCATCCTAAAGTTGAATTTGGATTCAGAGTTCCTGATTTCAAAACTCTTCACTTTCACCTAGGACACATGTAAACTTAGACAAATGGTTCATTTGTTCCAAAAATAAAGCCCCTCCTCTCCACAATGGGCTAGCCTTTTTGGTCTAGATATGTCCTTCAAAATTTGAAATCTATGACTTCATGATCTTGGAATCAATACTAGCTCAAAAAACAATTATTCAGAATTAAGGGACATCAAACTCACATGCTTTTCAAGGATTCAAAGAGAATATTTTCATATACATAATGTTAACTGGAAATATGTATTTGTTCTTTGTCTAATTCAATATGTTCCTAATAAAGAGAGTTTCTCTCCCTTTAATATACTGGCATTATTGGTATTCCTTTGAAGCAAATTCCCCCAAAAATCTACAGGAAAATACTTTTAGCTTATTTATGGATAGTATATTTGCCAGAAATAAAAAAAAAAACTGTTTAATAAATGTTTGTTGATGGATTAATTAAATGATTGAGTTTCAGGTTCCCTTTCTATAACATGAGAATCCAATTGAGACACCACTTGGTTCAAATTCCTGATACACTGGGCTTAATCTAAAACTAGCAGAGTCTCAATTGTAGTTTCATTTTAAAGAAGATAAACTTGAAGCTCAATCAATTAATTAATCAATAAACAAGCATTTATTAACCACTTGTTGTGTGCCAAGAATTAAACACTGAGGAAATAAAGAACAAACAAATCATTCTCTCCCATCCAGAAACTAACAATCTAATGAGAGAGACAATGTGCGATCAGTTATATGGGCCTGATTTATAAATGGGATTTAATTCTAGGGAGATGGTATTAGCAGAAAGAAATCAAGAAATCCCTTTATAAATCTTAAATATAGATCTACCTGTATGTCTATCTACCTATCTACTAGCTATTAAGTATTAGGTGTGGAATTGATAGCTGTATCTACTGACTCAAAATCCAGAATTCTTTTCATTATATCATTACAATATTACCCCCATTTCCTAGATGAAGGAACTGAGGCTCTGAGGGTGGGAGTGACCCAAACAGCACACAGATGGTAAGTTAGTAGAGCGAAGACAAGATTCCAGGGCTAACTGACTAGAAGTTCAGTACTCTGCATCTCATAGTCCCTGGCTGCCTATATTCAGAAACAATGGGCACTGTTGAAGCCTCTTCTCAACCTCTTCTTTCACATATGTGAGGAAAGCAGCAGGCGATTTTTGGTGCAGAAAAGGTAATTCATGCCATGCCATTGGCTGAAAGTAACTGGAAAATTCAGTGGGCTTTTAAACTGACTATAAGATAAAATGTTCGACATTTTTAATCAGAATGAATCGGAGGGAATTTATAGCCCGTATTATCCAGCAATTGACTGGCTGTGCTTTATTTGGGGAAGAAATTGAATATATCAAGTTAAATAAAAATGGTCCATTCACCTGCATCTGGTAAAATGGAGTCCTGGTTAGCTCACAGGGGGGGGAAAGGGTCTAATAGCATCATTAACCCAGGAAGACTGAAATGTAAAACTTGGTTAGATAATGTAATCTCTTGCTCTCCTTGCAAATGTCCTCCTCAAACTAAAGCAATTTGCAGAAGATCAAGGCCTCACTGTGCAAATTTGGTTCACTTCTCATTCCCCTTAAAGCATTAATTAAAGCCTCTTCTGCAGGTATTTCTAGGCTTATAATTAGACATGGCCTGAAATAGTTGAAAAAGCAAGTGAATCGGTGTGTATGTGTAAGGGGGGGATATTGTAATTGGGAGGAGTAATGGGGTCTGCAGTAAAATATCCTGACTTTGACATCCAGATTTTAATTTTTATGAACCTGCACAACCTCACAGATGTCCTTTTTCTCTGTACCTCAGTTTCTTCATCTGTAAAATGAGAGGTTTGGAGTACATATTTGGATAATGTAATATTCTTCTTGGCTTAGTTCTGTCTCTCAGAATTCATCTGAGAGACTATCTAATAGTCTTTAGAAAAGATGTTATATTCAAGTTAATTTGTGGAAAAGTGGGCCATTGAGTCTTCAGATGGTAAAAAGCAAATTGAGATGGTAGAGGGATTTTTAAAAGTCCTTTTAATATTAAGCTAAAAATCAGCAGATGTCATTTAAATATAGAAAGAACAAATACTAAAATTATATATATATAAAACTGAATATTTCTCTCACTTAATTGTATATTGAATTAAATGTGATAGTAAAAATGTCTCTATTTTTGTATCTTCTGAAATTCACTGTTTTCTTATGTGCATTTTGAAATTATTTGATGGATGATCCTTATTTTTTCTCCATTCCTCTTTTCTTCCTTTCCACTCCTTTCTTCCTTCCTTCCTTCCTTCCTTCCTTCCTTCTTTTCTTCTTTCCTTCCTTCCTTCCTTCCTTCCTTCCTTCCTTCCTTCCTTCCTTCCTTCCTTCCTTCCTTCCTTACTTCTTTTCTTCTTTCCTTCCTTCCATCCTTCCTTCCTTCCTTCCCTCCTTCCTTCCTTCCTTCCTTCCTTCCTTCCTTCCTTCCTTCCTTCCTTCCTTCCTTCCTTCCTTCCTTCCTTCCTTCCTTCCTTCCTTTTCTTCTCTATGACTATCCACAAACTTATTCCATTCAGATCCCAAAGCACAGAAGTTTAGAAGTGTTAAGGATCTCATATGCTTTCTAGTCTAAATCATATTTAATGGTAAATCCCACATTATCATGCCTTAGTGATTATCCAGCCTCTACTTGACAGATTCCAAAGAGTGGAACCCAACTGCATTGAATCACCTCTTATAACAATGAAATAGATTCAAATACACAAGATCAGCAATGTGACTATGTCTGAATATTATATCTCTTTTTGCGTCTCTAGTTTTTGTCACCATGTGGGAATCAGCTTCATCATCATTCTTATGGTCAGTTCTGACTGATGAATTAATCAAAGTCCAGAAGTCTTTCCAAGTTCTTTTGCTTTACACTGTTGTGATTATTGTATGAATTAATCTTCTTTGGAATTTCACTTAGGTTTGGTGGATGTGTTTGCCCAAGTTTCTCCTAAATCTCCTCTTTGTTATTTCTTTTAGAGCAATTATATTTCATTCTATTTACTTTCCATCATTTATTCAGATGTTATCTAGTTGTTGGACACTTTAATGCTTTGCCTCCTCTCATCAACCCCTCAGATTTCCTCATTCCCTAAAAACTTCAGCTCCTCAAATGCTATCTTATGCGTGAAGCCTATTCCTGTCTCTTTCTCTTTCTCCCACTTCTTTGCCCTCAGAGTTTATTTTCTATCTATTCTCTATATGTATTTTATATACTGAATTATATACATCTTATATCATACATTTGGATGTGACCTCTTTAAGGGCCTTTTATTGTATCCACATGCTTAGCACACTGCCTGGACAATATTTAATAAATGTTTGTTGACTGACTGATAAACATCCCCCCTTTCAGTTCTTTGTTACAGGAAATGATGCTCTAACCATTTCTCTCTGTATAAGTATTTTCTCTTTTTGTAAAGTTATTGACTTTCTTAGTCTTGACACTAGCTCTTACTGCTATTTAACATCATGTTATTTCTGTTGTTTGCTTGTTGTGTTAGAAAACAAAACAAAATAAGTATTGAATGTAAAATCCTTTTCACTATCCAAGATGCCTGAAAACAGCCCTTTTCCTTGCTCCCTGGTTATATAATCATCCCCAGCCTTCTCATATTCCTAAGTTCTTTAATAAGCAAGATGGAACATTTGTGTCTGTCTGCACTCGCTGAGATGGAATCGAAGCCCAGGCCCAGAGATAGCATCATTTTGTATTTCCCATCTCTCCTTATTAAACCTGATAGCTGGTGGCTTCTCATTCAGAGAGAGCAGGTGCACCCTGTGGAGTCTATGAGAGCACTGATGAATGGCTTCTCCTTCCTTTATGACAATGGCAGCTGGCATTTTACAGTTGTTGCTTCATAATTTGTTATCCCAAACATCCATAACAGAGTCTTCAGTAAAGGAAAACTTATCTGCAATAAATGGCTGCCATAGAAGACTCAGGGCCACAATTTGAAGTCAAGGAAGGCTCCCTCCTGTCTACAGAATGAGACCCCCAAAAGTTGTTAGGAGGCTTCTAATAAAGACCACACATGATGAGGGCCTGATCGAGGGCTTTAGCAGAGAGGCCAGAAGAGAGGAGTCAATTTTGTGAGATAACAGAAAGGTAAAATTAATTTTCATTGATGATATCGCCTCTTTTATTTTTCTGGCAGATAGGCATAAAGAACTAGAGAGAGAGTCAAGATAGTGATTCATATAGCTGAAGGCAAGTAAGTTGAAGGTTTAAGACATTTCAGTTGTCTTTGGCCGATCCATCCATTTTTGTTTCTACAGTTTAGAAGAGCCTTATAGGAGAGCGTGGCAGAGTTTTAAGGCAAGATAAAAACACATTTCTAACAAAATTTCCTTCAATTCCTTTTCTTTTTGAGAAATAGAAACCTGGGAAGATTTGTTCCTGTAAGAGGATAAGGATGAATTTCCAGTTGTATAGGAGAAGCAGTGAATAGAATACTTCATCTGTGGTTAGGAAGACATGAATTCAAATTCCATTTTGGGGCAAGTTACTTGGCTTCTGGTTGTCTAAGTTTCTTCATTTGTAAAATGGGAATAATATTACCACTTATTTCTCAGGGTTATTATTAGAACAAAATAAAGCAATATTTGTTAAGTACTTTATATAATTTATACTGATATTTAAATGCTAGCTATTATAAATTTAAAATTGAAGTTTTATTGCTTCACTGATGCATTTTGATTTCATTATTTCTCAACATGAAATTGAAGAAAAAATTGAGACACCAATCCTTTCACTTTCTCATTTTCCAATACCTTATAATTCCTTTCTTGTTTACCTTCTTATTGTTCTTGTAGAACAAATTTTCTAATGAGTTCTGATCTTTCTCAAAAATATTTAAAATTCCTTTATGTTGTTAAATGTTTATTTCCCCGGGTATAAATATACTTAGGTGATTCAGTTATTCTTTGTTGTAAACCCAAGTTTTTTGCTCTTCAAATATTGTTTTCCATGCTCTTTGTTTTCTTTTAATTTTGAAGCTGCTAAGTCTTGTGTTATTCTGAATATATTTCCACAGTATTCAAGTATTTTTTTTCTCATTGCTCATAATATTTTCTCCTTAGCCTAGGAGTTATAGAACTTAGTAATGGTACTACTATTAAATTTCTTGATATCTCTTCCTGGTGACAATTGAAAGGATCTTGCAATCCTTATTTTACCCTCTAGTTTTAAAACTTCTGGGAAATTTTCCTTGATAATATCTTGGAGTATAAGGTCTATACTCTTTTATTTACTATAATTTTCCAGTCATCCAAGAATTCTTATATTTTTTCTCCTTAATCTATTTTCCAGATTAGTTATTTTTATAATATTTCATATTATTTTTATTTTTAATTTAATTTTGTTTTATTATTTCTTATTGCTTTAGAAAGTCATTAGCATTCTCTTGTCCAATTCTAATTTTAATGAATTGTTTTCTTCCATGAGTGCTTAGATTTCTTTTTCCAATTAGATGATATTTCTTTCATAATTTTCTTTTATATTTTTCTTTAATTTTTCTTCCTCATCCAATATTTGGGTTTTGAAGTCTTTTAAAAACTCTTCTAAAAAGTATTTTTGGGATGGTTATAATTTGATATTTTCCTTAACTATTTTAGAAGTAGATGTTTTAACTTCACTGTCCTCTGAATTTGAATCCTGGTCTTTCTCCTTATAGTAGTTATTTATAGGTGGGTTCTTTATCTTTTGAGTGCTCTTTTTGAAAATTTTAGTGGTCAACAGGCTTAGTTGTTCATTATTTACTAGCTTTGGGTTCTGCTCACAGGGTGTGGGGGATAATTCCTAAGATTTCAGGATTTTTTATATTTGTTAATTCCTGAACCCCACTTAGTTCTTCTAATTTCTATAATTCAGGCCAGGTGTAGTGCCAGCTTCCCTTAGTTTACATTCCAGTCTGTGATTGACCTCCAGTGCTCCAACCAGGCCCTCCTTGGCAATTCTGCCTGCCAATAGAAGCAAACAGCTCTACTCCATTTGATATCTAGCTGTCTGAGATCACCTCTCCCCTTGAATGATAGCCCCAAACAGTACTCTCTTAGTGGTGACCATAGTCAGCATTCCCCTTTCTCTCACTATTCATTCCTTTTCTCCTAACACTGCAGCCTGAGACAGGGTTGTGCCTTCCCAGTGTTGCTGGACCCCCAAAATCCTTCTCTAGTATAACTTCCAACTCTTGAATTGTGAGTGGATAGATATTTCAGAAGCTGAGGCTTTAGCCCACCTGGTCACTCTCAGTACTTGCTCCCTTTGTATCTACCACTGGGGGGTAGGCTCCCACATAAAACAGAGAACTGCCACTAATTATTGATTCTAGGGAATGTAATCAAGGATGTTGGCACTTCAAGCCTCAAAAAGGTGAGGTAGTCACTAGGAATGATAGAGACTTTCCTCCCATGTCCTTGGCTTTGTTCCCATGTCCTCTTCACTTTGGATTCCTAGCTATTAATCTTTTAGCATTGATTTTGTAGCTTTTTGGGCCTCTATTTACATTTGACCCATTCTAGCTTTTAGGGAGTTTTTTTTTTCTTTGGTGAATTTTATAGACATTTTGTTGAATATTTCTATAATTTTTTTATTTGATTTCTTCACTTTTTTTCAAATCCTTTCAAGAATTATTTTGGAGCCTCACATCCTTGCTCGCTTTCATTTTCTCTTTTACATGTTTCCTTTTTTTTGCCATTGGTCTCTTCTGAGTTTTAAAGTTTGATTTCTCCTGTTTCTAAAGTAACTTTCTAATATTGGGGTTTTTGCTTTGTCTTTTGGTGAATTTTCTATTAATTTTTCCCTAATAACTCCTCTATATTTTGAGGTTCTCCTTTGATCCTAGGTTAAATAGAGTATTCTAAGTTTGTAATGTATCTGTCTCTGGTGGTTGGGATAGGTTGTGAATTTCAAAACTATTCCACCCTAATCATACCATTCTTTAGAAAATGTGATTTAGCTATTTCCTGATCAGTAACAATTGGAATAACAGAATCGGGTCTTAGAAACTCTACATTCTCCACCCTACTCAGTTTAACAAGATTTTTAAGGTCTGCATAAAACTCAAGATTTAATTATCTGAGGAGATGGCCTTCAACAGACATGTGCAAAAAAAAAAAAAGGACAGACCTCTGGGCTGTCCTAAGTCAAGCTAAGTCCTCATTGGTACAGATAAGATGCAGAAAAGTGATGGAAAACATCCATATAAGGCACATCAGTTGCTGTTGCTTTCTCTTTCCCAGGAGAAATGACTCCTGCTGGCAGCATGCTAAGTATTACAACATCTTGGAGTGTTGGGTGGTGAGTTTTGCCCTGGAGCTGATTTCAGGTTCAGGCATCTTAGCTGAGCCCCTTTGGAGGTCAGACTGATTCCTTCCTCCTTCACACTCCAAACCCTTACTCCCTTATTTCCTGATCTCCCTGCCTGATATTAATCAGGTGGGGGGAGAGTGAGAGAAAAAAAACCTACTCCTTCTTCTTCCTTCTTAATATTCTCTACTATATCAATTAAATTACCATAAAATTTGGCAGATGACTTGGGTATTTTATTATTTGGGTTTTTCATTAGGATTTTTTATAAACAAAACCCTTGGTGACCTAAATTAATTATGCATTCAGTCTCAGCCATAATTTCACCCTTTACAAGGTCTGTATCTAACAATATACACATCAAAGTGGTGACTTGACTGGTTTCTTGTACAGAAGTTGCAGTGATTTTGTCCACCTGAATAGTACCTCCCTGATGTTGGTTCTCTTCATCTCCTGAAGGGGGGCTATACTTTGCTCTGCTGTTTCATTGCATAAGCCTACTGGGGTATTCTCCACTCTGCTGCTTTATTGTTGCAGACAGCTTCACTGCACTTTGGGTTACTTCCTTGCTCTGTTATTTTTGTTGCCTCAATCCATTTGAAAATGTTTGGCTGATCCAAGTTGTGCTGGTTCCCTCATATTGCACTTGATGGCCTATTCTCTGTTCTCACACCAATGAGACATGTTCCTCCTGCTTTACTTTATTTTGGGGTGATTTCTTCTCTATTTTTTATGTATTTTGAAGGTTTGGATGAGTGAAGGTTCCTTTACTACACTATCTTAGATCCTAACATTCAATTGCCTCCCCACTCCAATTCTATATTTAAATATTTTTAAGGAATATTTTCTTCACTAGACTTTGTATTTCTTTTTTTTTTTTTGCATTTGAGCAATTCTGCTTTTTAAGGATTTGTTTTCAGTATATTATGCAGTTTTTTGTCATTTGAATAATTCTCTTTTTAATGTTATTTTCTTTAGCATTTTTGTTCTTTTATTAAATTTTTGACTTTTCATGATTTTCTTTGCATTATTCTAATTTCTTTCTTTTATTTCCCCCCTCTATATCGGTTACTTGATATTTAAAATCCCTTTTGGGCTCTTTTAGGAATTTAATTTGGACCTGTGCCCACTTCATTATTTTTCTTTGATTCTTTGTTTTTACCTTTTTTTGGACATAATTTTCATTGTCTGAAATTTTCTTTGTATACCCTATCCATATAGGAACTTTTAATAGTCAGATTCTTGTTCATTCATTCATTCATTTTTTCCATCCTATTTTTTTTTTTACTTTTTGTTTTAGACTATATTTGGAATCTACTTCTACAGTTGAGGTGGCTCTGTCCCAAGCTTCTTGTTGTTCATGTGCTGTTTTGAGACCTATTCTAGGTATTTAAATTTTTTTTACAAGGTATTATAATCTAAGGGCAAGTATGGTCACTTCTCTACTGTACTTTGCTATAATCTTAAGCCAAGCAGGGACCATATTCTCTTGTGGTAAAAATGCTAGTGTTTCTCTTTTCCCTGGAACTGTGACCTGGAACTTCACAATGGAAAAGCAACATGGTCCTGAACCTAGTGCATGCCAGGGGTCTTTTTAATCTCTTTATGATACATTGTCCAAACCACTTAACATCTATGGTTTAATAGATCAAGAAGCTACTGCTACTTCTATGCAACTGACTCCAAAGTTTACTGTTGGCATTGCCATAGATACAGCTTTCTGCTGAATTGAGGCTTGACTGATGCAACAAACCTTTTCTCCCAACCCCAAGTTGTTTTGATTTGAGAAAAATTTGTCCCAATGTTTTGTTGGCTCTTTTGATCCAGAATTCAGTTAGAGGCATTAATTTTATATTGTTCAGAGGGGAGTTTTTGAACAGTTCATATGAGTTCTTATTTCTATTCTACCATCTTGACTGTGCTGTCCAAATGGTTTCCTCAATGTCTGTCAAGTGATAGTTTAGTGAAGTAGATTAGAGGGGATAATGAGAGATTCCCTAAGTACCATATTTGTTACATTTTTGCTTCTTTGATCATAGGTATTGTGATTTTTATATTTTCTCCATTTTGCTTAGTCTAGCACCCAGTAATGTGTACACCCACACTACAGTGGCATGTGCTAGCAAGTGACAAATCAGAAACAACTGACTGTCCCCTGGGCTGTCCTAAGCCAAGCTTGGGCCACCATTGGCCCATGTGAGATGCAGGAAGTGATATAGAGAATGGCCTTTGGAGTTCTCATCACTTCCTGTGGAGAGAGCTGGGAACAAGTTGACCCTGGAACTCGAGCCTAGAGGAGCTCCCTCAGATGGCTTCCTTGAGACAGTCACATGGTGAGTGATAAGACTGACTCCCCTTTCCCTTGGCTCTCTGGGGAGTCCCCCTTGGCCAAGGCCTTGAACTCCTTCCTGGCTCAGCCTGAGCTGGAGCAGTTTAGATGAACACTTTACCCCCCCCCCCATTCTTAATTTCTTTCTCCTATTGTAAATAAATCACCATAAAATTCCATTCTGACTTGAGTGCTTCATTGAGATTTAAAAATTAAATCCCTGGCGACCAAATGAATTTATATTTAGTCTCAACCCAAAATATATCCTTGACAGTATCAATAATGGTGCTCTTTGACTCATCCATCTTCCCCTTCCTACTCATTTAATTAAACATCAAGCACTGGCAAATCTACCTTAATAATTTCTCTAATATTTTCCCCTTTTCTCTTTAACCATCATTTCCTTAGTTCAAACCCTTATTACTTTCCACTTGACCTATTATGGGAGCTTCAATGATCTCTTTACATCTTGAGTCTTTCTGTCCTCTTATCTATCTTGTTCAGAGTTTTCAAATTCTTCTTCATAAAACAATTCTCAATTCATGGACTCATTAAACAAATACATACTAAACACTCACTAAATTCATGGTCCTTTCCACATGGTCCTTAAGCACAAAAAGAAGTGTAAAACAATAGAGGGTATGTGGTCTTCAGCTACTCTCCAATATTTCTGAATATCACCAAACATGTCTTATTGACACCTCAAGCTCAATGTATGAAAATGGGAATGATCATCTTCTTTCCTAAATCTCCCCTTCCTATTTTCTTCTGGATTTCCTATAGGACATCTTCCATGAAACTGGCAAATTACTTAATTCCTAATGAAAAATATTTAAGATTGTTGACTTTCCTTTCTTTATCCTCCTACCTATATAATCACTCCTCAGTCTCCTTTCTGGTATTTTCATCTAGGTCAATACCACAAATTGTGAATGTCACACAGGGTTCTGACCTTGGACTTCTTTCATTCTTTCTCCACATTCTTTCATGTAGTGATCTCAACAGATTCTGACTCTAATTCCAACACTTTCTCTATGCTCATTATTCTCCACTCTACTAACACTGCCCTAATGACTCAGCTGACCTCCAGTCTTGCATTTCCAATTAACTTTCAGACATTTCAAACCAAATCTCCTGTAGACATCTTAAACTCAAGACATATGAACCTTGATTTATTATCTTTTTTCCCAAACCTTAACATCTTCTAAATGTACCTATTCTTGAAAAGCACAGCACTGCCCTCTCAATCTCAAAACATTAATGTCATCCCCCAATTAACTCTTCAGTTTTTCTCATCCAACATATTCAATTTGTTGCCAAGGGCTGTAGCATCTCTTCTATATGTACTGATCTCAGGGTACTGCAGTGGTTAGAGTGCTGAGTCTAGAATCAGTAAGATTTGAGTAAAAATTTAGCTTCAACATTTACTAGTTATATGATCCTAGACAAGTCTCTTGATCTCTATCATCCTTAGTTTCCTTAATGAAAATGTGTTTCATAATAGCATCTACCTTACAGTTGTGAGGATCAAATGAAAGAAAACTTATAAAGAACTCATCAGGGTATTAAGGACATAGGAGGTGCTGAATAAATGTTTGCTTACTCCTTATTCCTATGACTCTACCACCAAGACATCATCACCTGTCAAAATGGTCTGCCTGAAGTAGAAGTCTGACTATATTACCTTCTAACTTAATACATTTCTGTGCAGCTCCAACACTTCCCAGATTGAATCTCAAACCCTCATTTTGACATTCAGTACCTTTTATAAACAGGACTATCCCATGCTTCCACTTTTCTTACATCTAGCATTCACTTCTCCATCCATACATTCAACAATCCAGTGATAGAAATCTTCTTACTGTTCCTTGAACAAGATACCTCATTCCCTGCCTATGAGTATTATTCTTCTTTGGTGCCAATCCCTGGCATATTCTCTTGTCTCATTTCTGCATCCTACATTTTTGTCCTCCTTCAAATGCCAGATAAAATCCTCATTTCTCTGGGAACCCTATTTTGAATCCCTTTTAAATCTGTTGTTACTTCTCTGACCATCTCCAAATTATCTTGTACATATTTTATCTGTTTAGGTCATTGCATATGGTCTCCCCAAATACATTGGGAGTTGCTCAAGGGAAGGGACTATCTTTTGTCTTATTTTATATCCTCCTCATCCTTTGTATCAGTGTCTGGCCCATGAACAGAAGAACTTTCTGTTTATTGATTTTCCACAGGACTGATTCTTGACTCAGTGCTTCTGCTATGGAGTTCCTGCTCACAGTCTCTTGACCACATTTTATTTTTTATCTCTAAACTTGTAAAGAAGCAGAAGAAATTTATGTGCCTGTAGACATTTAGGAAATCAAAATTCTAAACTTTAAAAGCACCTTCATGACAAAGATTCTGTTTTATTCTCACAATATTCCTGTCATAGCAGATAAAAGGGGTGGTGGAGTATCATTACTATGATTTGATAGAAGTGGAAAGTGAAAAGCACAGCCAGGGAATGCACCTTTCAGCCCAGTTTCCTGCTTTTTGTCCACGTCTACGGACTGTATCACAGGGCCTAACTGGGAAGTGTTAGCATGGTTGTGAATTCTCTTTATAAAGGGCACAGAAACAGATGTTCCAAGTATAATGACAGAGAATCAGAGGGTCTGAGATTTTGAGTTGGAAGGTACTGGGAATTCATCCTGTCTTAACTTTATGTTATAGAAACAAGGAGGAAGGTCACAAAGGCTGTAAATTGGAAGGGTTAGGGTTAAATCCAGCATACCCTCCAATGTACCACAGTAATCACAGAATGAGAGAATTTTAGTGTTGGGGCAAACATTATTATCCATTTGGTCTTCTCCACACCAAAAAAAGATTTCAGGGCATCATATCCTTGTGGTTGATTGCATGGCTTATGCTTGAAGAACTTCAAGATATTGGGATTCGCCCACCCCCATCCCCGCCAATGTCTGGTACTCCATTCTGTTTTGGGGCAGCTCTCTTTGTTGGGAAGGTTTTCCTTACATCAAGTCTAATTGTACCCATTTTTAACTCCCACGTCTTGTTTCTTCCCTCTGAGGAAAAAATGTTTCAAATCTTGGAAGAAAATTATCAAGTTTAAGCATTTATTGTTCCCTTTAACCAACCCTAGTTAAGGTGAATAGTATAGCAGGGATAGAAAAGGGAAGACAATCACGAGAAGTTTGATTACTAGAGGAAGAAATGAAAGTTTTCATCATAAAAAAAAATGCACAGTGATTTTGAACTAAGGCATGAAGTATTTAAGATTTACCAAGATCTTCATGCATAGACAAAAATAGCTCAATTCACAGACACACACACAGATATACAAATAAGAAGTTGGGTATAAAAAGGAGGGACACTCTAGGCATAAGGAACAGCAAAGATTCCAATTTGACTACAAAGGATACAGATTTCTATTTAAATCATGGAAGTCAGAAGTCCCAAATACAGTTTGTACCCAGAAACTAAGATCTCTTCATCAAACAAAGACTCAAACATCCACTGACAAATGCCCTAGATTCCTAACTGCATTGATATTTCTCACAGGCTACTCTTGGTCCTATGATGGTTCCCCAAACAATAACCAAATAACATTCAAGGTAGGGGTAAGGAGAGAGAAAATTGTAAAGCACCTACTATGTGCTTTGTTCAGTAATTTTTATTATATTTTCCCATTTCATCCTCACAACAACCCTAGGAAGTAGGTATTATTATCCCCATTTTATAGCTGAGAAACTGATACAAATAAGCATTTAATGTTTTTTTTTTCCAGAATCACAAAAAATATTGAGAAAAGAAGAGAGGAGAGGAGAGGAGAGGAGAGGAGAGGAGAGGAGAGGAGAGGAGAGGAGAGGAGAGGAGGGAAACGGGACAAGGAAGGAAGAACAGGTTGCGAGTTTGGGTTATCAGGAGGATGGTGATGTCCTTGACAGTAATAAAGAAGTGTAAAAGGGGTTAGGAAATCTCAATTGTAATATACTTGACTAGGAACCATTTGCCCTTTGCTTCCAGCTCATCAATGAAATGGGACTTGCCACTTCTCAAAGCTATCTATTTCACACTGGAACAGTTATAATTTTTAATTTTTTTTCTCACATCCAGCCCAAATTGATGTGTGGGGTCTTGTGCCCATTTCCTGTTCAACTATTGGAAGACAAAGAGAATAATTCTTCTTCCTCTTCTATAAGTAATCTTTTCAAATATTTGAACACAATTATGATGTCCACCTTGTGTCTTCTATACACCAGATAAAATATTATTTCCTTCAAAGGATCCACATGTGGCATGAATTCAAGGAGTTTACATCCTTTTATGGAGTGGTATATGGAGAGGTCCAACTATCCCCAGATTAGTAAACAAATAATATTAAGAATACAATGGTACCTCGATACAAGCAACTTAAGTCATGAACTGTGTGGATATTGAAAAACGAGCTTCCACCACTCTCCACTAGATAGGCTGCTGAACATTTGGTTTCCCAAGTTACCGGAGGCTGTCTCATTTAGTTCAGTGTTTATCTGGTCATATGAGCATCTGGACTGAATTGCTTTTGCTTTTTCTTTACTTTTATTATCAGTTATTTTGGGGGCAAATTTCTTAACTTTTAACCATGATTCCTGATGATGGAGGAATTGAAGGAGTTATAGCAGCAGTAGCAGCAGCGTATGGAGGTTTTGCACAAAATTAGTGGGGAGGAGTCTGATGTTGATGAGGTAACACTATAGTCACAACTAAGGAAATGTTGAGGATTCAGAAAAATATTAACCAGTTTATTGAAAAGACACATGCAGAGAAAGTTGCAACAGGTGGTGCATTGGAGCTGTGTGGTGACACTTGTTTCAGATAGTACTGAGAAGTTCTGAAAGGGAGGAAGGAACAAACTTCCACAGAAAGGGTTTTGTTGAAACAGCCTCTGTGACATTGAGGAAAGTGTGGCAAGACAGCCCAAATTTAATGAAGAAAATGATGATAAGGAAGTAAAATAAAGAAATACAAATGAAGTTTAGCAACAAAGGTGTATATCATAAATAATGTGCAAGGTCAATTTGGCATTTGATTGTGCAGAGAGTAAGTTATGGTAAGCAATAGTGCACAAAAGGAAAACCTATTCCACCAGCGTCTTCATCTGACTTTGAAGGTAAATAATATTTCATAAGCAAGCTTATGTCTTTACACCCTTTCTTATTATCTGTAAATATATTTATTTGACTTTGAAGGTAAATAATATTTCATAAGCAAGCTTATGTCTTTATACCCTTTCTTATTATCTGTAAATATAACATTTTTGTATTTAAAAGCTTTTATGTAAAACAAAAATTCATGTGTTTTGGGGGGGCTGGAATGGATTAATGCATTTAATCCATTCATTTAAATGGGGAAGTTTGAGTTGACACACAAGTAAATTGAATTAGGAGCTTGGCCATGGAGCAAAATAAACTTGTGTGTCAAGGTACTGCTTTACATATATGCAATGTAAATGCAAAATTATGGTGGGAGCTTAATGCTAACTAGAGGAATTCAGGACCTGTAAATTAAGCCTTGAAAGAAACTAGGGATTCTAAGTTGTGAGGAAGAGGAGGAAGTGTATACCAGGCATGGGCAGGAGCCTTGCAAAGACACTGAGTCTGGGGTCTGTAGAGATGGAAGAATGGTATAACTGTGCATCCATGAAGTATCAAATTCACATTTATGATAAATGCTCCTTCCTTTGTTTATATTAAGAAAGAGCCTTGCTCAACAAATCTCTGAACGATAATTCTGAAAAATGAACCCTACAAAGAAAACCATTGGCATCCTCCATCCTTGTTCTCCATCTCCAAAGGATTGTCGTCAATAATGCTTGTGTTGGGGGAACAAGAGTGAGAGGCGAGAGAAAAGAAATGATTAGTTCAGGTGATTTGGTCAGCAGCTTAACAAAGTGACTGATGACATGTTCCTTTATATTCGGCCCTGGCAAGGGCCTAATAGAAATGAATTAGATGCCATATTGAAGAATGAGCTCTCATATTTCTATATTGCATTTAAGAGTTTTATAAAATATTTTCTTCACACCAGTCCTGGGAATTATTATAGATAGGACAGGTATTGGTGCCCCTATTTGAAAATTAGGAAAATAGTTTGAGAAAGGGGAAATGATTTCTCCATGGTCACAAAGTAAATGAGTAGCTAAGGCAGGATATAAACCTTGTTTATCTTGAGACTCTTGTCTATACTCTCTGAGCCTCAGTTTCCCCTCTTTGCTAAACATGGATACAGGAACAGCACAGCAGGGGTGATAAAGGTTTAAAATAAAAGTCAGGGGAATCTGGATTAAATGGTACCTCTGAAAATTCTGTAGTTGGTGGTCTCTTGGCAAGTCAGTGTACCTCTATTTGCCTCAGAGCATCTAAACTGTGCCCCAATCAGAGCCCTTTTCTTCTTTTAAGATGCAGTTCAGGTACTTTCTTCTACATGAAGTCTTTTCTGGTTCCCCCAATTACTAATTGCTTCCTCCTCAAATTACTTTAGCAATAGTCTGGAGTCAATAAACATTTATTATCTGTCTATTATGGGACAAATATTGTATATTTAACTACTCTGTGTGTATGTGTGTATACAAATGTATACATATTTCTTAGCTTTGTCCTTATACATTTTATATATAAAATATACATATATTTAAAACTTCATATATTTTATAACTTGTTAAACTATGATTTTTGCAACTGGCTATATTTACTTCTTAGCTCCATCTCCCAATCTGAATATGAGCTCCTTTCAAAGAGGGATCATTTCTTGGTACTTCTGTCCACAGCCCCTATAATAACGCCCATGGTAGTAATTTAATGCATGTGTGTTGATTGACTGATTGATTCTAGATTTCCAGTCTACTTCAGTGGAAAACCCCAGAATGATGACATGAAATTCTTCATTTCGGTAATTGAGGGTTTATGAGAGCAGTACTAGTAACCCTCAATTCCCTTCCAGCTTTTCTGAAGGGATCGGATGATATCATGGGCCGAAAGTGCTTTTTAAATATATTGTTACTTAACACTAGTTATTCTGATTGCAGAGATGGAGCATGGAAGACGTTTCTTTCTTCTGTGTAGTTGTTCAGTGACTTTCTAGATCACTCATCCATGTGGTACAAATTTCAGGTTTTTGCTGAAGTAGATATATGGGAACTAGTGTCTCACATGGCGCTAATGGTCTCTGTTCTAAAGTATCTACTCTGACAGGAGTTAGCTCTAGAAGAATACAAGCATCCATAGTTATTGGAATAAACAACACTGCTATTAACTCATCGCAGTAAGGAATAGAGACTTGTCCATTGATTATATGGTCAAGCATATACAGGGGCAGCTGGGTGGCTCAGTGGATAGAGATCCAGGCCTGGAATTGAGAGGTCCTGGGTTCAAATATGGTCTGAGACACTTCCTAACAGTGAGACTCTGGGCAAGTCACTTGACCCCCATTGCCTAGCCCTAACCACTCTTCTACTTTGGGGCTAATATTCAATAGTGAATCTAAGATGAAAGATAAGTAGTTTTTTATTTTAAAGAATCAAATTAACACAAATACATGAAAAAGCAAGCATGTCCTTACTATTCTGTCCCCACAGATTCTTTGGGAATATTCTAATTGTCCCCATCTCCATCTTTGACTTCCTGTCGGTGGTCAGAGAAGCCGAAGCAGCCCATATGATGGATGGCTCTTTTCTAATCTTCCCATCAGTTACCTCGTTACATTACTGCCTACACCCACTGGGATTTACGGAACTCTTATTGACAAGATGCAGGCTGCTTTGGCAAACAGCAGCTTACAACACCCGGGAGCAGGATTTAATTTAGCAGGATGTGAGTGCTTAAAGCTTCAAAAAAAAATCACAAATAATTTATTACTTTCCATTGCCCATGGGGAATGTTACAGCTTTGTATTCAGATAGTCATATATGTAATTGACTTAGAGAATTAAAGCTGTGGCCCTCAGTGTAGTAGCTAATGGAGACCTTAATAAAATCATTGTTTCTCTGTGTCCATGGGAGTGCTTGTTTTTATTTCTTAATTGTTGTAAAGGAAACAAAATTATGTCCAATGCAAATCAATACACACTCACATATGTATATGTGTATATATAAAATATCTATTTTTCTAATTTTCATCCATTCCCCTATTTCTATTCTGCCTCTCTATGTCTGTTTGTTTGACTTTCTGTCTATCTATCTGTCTATCTATCTATCTATCTATCTATCTATCTATCTATCTATCTGTCTGTCTGTCTGTCTGTCTGTCTGTCTGTCTGTCTGTCTATCCAGCCATCCCTCCATCCATTCATCCATCCATCTATCCATCCATCCAACCACCCATCTATTTATCTATTTATCTATCTATCTGTCTATCCATACATCCATCCATCCATCCATCCATCCATCCATCCATCCATCCATCCATCCATCCATTTGTTCTTCCATCCATCCATTCCTCTGTCTGTTCATCTATTTCTCTGTTGATTGATTTATCTCTCAGGGTTGCTAATTATAGGATCCCAGATTTTCAGAACTGCAGGTGACTTTCAATCAGGACACATGGAATACTGCTGTGTGTGAAGGGGGTAAAAATGTTGAGGGGTTTTTATAAAAAGGTTGGGCTGGATTACTTAAGAATCGAGTTATCAGGAATTTAATTAATTCCAAAGAGATTTATTTTAGCAATTTATTTATAAAATATAGGAAGGGTGAAAGTAAAAAATCGGAGAGAGGATAGGGTAAGATATCTAGGCTACACCCTTAGTATTTTGCTCCAGCCTTGGCTCAACCCAAGCAGGGATAGTTAGTCCTTAGCTGGAGAGACCTCAGCCTTGAGCCGAGAACTTGGGGATGCAGAAGCCTCCCTCAAGAGGATAGGTCTTTCCTGAGGCTAGTCCATTCAGAAAATCCAGGAAAGGAGTCAGCCTTTTCACTCACCACATGTCAGTCCAAAGGGAGAGATTTAAGAACAGTCTCACAAAGTCCAAAGTTTCAGGTCCAATAAACAGATTCTTCATCTGCCTCCAACTTGAACTCAGAACTCCAGAACTCCCCACAGGAAGCTATAACTCCTTTTAAAAGACACACCTTTTGCATCACTTCCTGTGCCTTCCTCTACTTTTATGTCTACTACTTATAGCTAATGCTTTTGCTTAGGACTGCCTGGGGGCAGTCAGTCGATTCTGATTCATCACCCAGTATCACACATGTGGGTCACAGACCTCTCCAACTCAAATGTGAGTGGGGTGTTTACACTTTTGGTGATTAAATATAAAAATGGAAGGGGGGTTAATTTAATTTTCACAATCAGAGGAGAGTTAATTTCACTTTCACAATCAGGGGAGAGTTAATTGATTCTTCACATGTGGAAGACTAGAAAATAGAGGGGGAAGCTATTTGGTGTAGTGAATAGAGTGCTAAGTCTGAATTCAGGAAAGTTCATCTTTCTGATGAATTTTCTGAGTTCAAATCTGCCCTCTGCCACTTTATAGCTATGTGACCCTGGGCAAGTCACTTACTCTAATTTTTTTCAGTTTCCTTTTTTGTAAAATGAGTTGGAGGACAAACTCTAGACTCTTTGTCAAGAAAACCCCAAATTGGGTCACATAGAGTCAGGCATGACTGAAAAATGATTGTACAGCAGAGCAACATAGAATGTTGGAGCAGGAAAGATTTTTTTTAATGAATTCAATAAGCTTTTATTGATTTTACTATGGGTCAGAAAATGGGTTGCCTGCTAGAGGTTAAGGAAAAAAAATAAAACTGTCCCTGCCCTGGAGCTGCTTACATTGTCTTCGCATGTACAGAATTCATATACGAGCATTATGTTCTTTGTCATGGAAGGAGTCAAGAGCTGAGAGGATGTGCACCAACATTTTGTATAGGACTGTGCCTTGCATATAGGGGAATTTTCTTCCTCTCTTTACTTCTTTGGTACCTATGTCCAGTAGTTGGATGAAGTTGAAGCTTGTCTTGCAGAATTCCAAATTGAAATACAGGACCTAAACCTATTGTTGTGTAAACCTGAAGCCTAAGGAGGGAGCTTTTATCAGCAGTTACCTTGCCAAGAATTTTCACAACTGGTGGATCCTAGAAATTTTTTAATCCTTCCTTAGTCATCTTCTTATTAGTAACTTAATCAGACATGAATCGAAGGTATTCCCAGAATACTATATACTTTCTCATCTTCTTACTACATATTCTTCCCTATATTCTCTGTGATGTTGAGACACCGGACCTCTTCATATTGCTCCCATTCAGATAGATGAGCAGTGCAGTGGCTAGAACTCAAGGCTTGTGATCAAGAAGACATGAGTTCAAATTCTACTTTATATACTTATGTGCTTTTTGGGCCAGTCACTTAACTTCTGTTTGCTTCAATTTCCTCATCTATATAATGGGGATAATAACAGATCTTACCACTTCTGATGAGGATCAAATGAGATGATAACAGTAAAAAGCTTAGTACATTGCCTAGCACATAGTGAGCCTTATGTAACTGTTAGTTATTATTATTATTATTATTATTATTATTATCTCCCTACTCTAAGCTTTTTCTCTATGATCTTTCTTTTCACCTCTACCTCCTGGCTTCCCTGGCTTTATGGGATGATTCAGCTCAAATTTCACCTTTGGTAAGACAATCTGCCTCTCCCCTTTCCAGCTATTGTTTTCTCTCTAAGATTACTTCTTTACACCCTCTAAATATTGTTTGCACATTGTTGTTTATATGTGTTTTCCCTGCCCACAAAGGACCTCATTTTCTCTCTCTTTTTCTTTTAATTCCAATGCTCCTATGGGATATTCATGGAGGACTGGCACCTTTTGTGTGAGGGCTTGCTGTGCCTTCTCAGGGCTGCTCAGCCACTTTTGATCTCTACCTTCACCTAACCCTCACCATGTTTCTCCTAGAAACTATGGTAGTCACAGTTGCTCTACCCCAGTTAAACCATCATAGCAGAAAGGCTAAATAAGGTTGAGAATAGCTGATAAGCCTCAAGCTTATTGGTGAGTTAAGGTAATATTGTTCCTGAGTATGTGAAAACTTCTCTTGGCAGATTAGGTGGATTAGAATATTTTTTTCCAGTGGTCACAGAGATCACTGAATTAGGCACTGTGGAATCCTTAGAGCTTTGTCAGACAGCATCAAAGATGCTAAGGTTACCCACCGCAGCCCCAGATATTACCAGTCATCCTGACTTTTGTTTTTCCATTGGACGTCAATGGATCCAAAAGAAAGAGTGAGGTTGATGACTTTGTGCAACTCTGCCTCATTTAAATCCAATTCATGCACAACTCAAGAGATCTCCTGTGATGTCACTTGTCATCTTCAAAAACAAAGAAGGAGCAAAAATTTCCAGTGCTCAGCACAGTGACTAGCACATACTAAGTGCTTAATAAATTCTTCTTAATTGATTGACTCATATTAATAATTGATGATAGTTGTGGCAGTGGAAAATACAAAGATGACTTATTATAACAATGCATGGCCTTGAGCACATCACATGACTCAGTGCTGAGCCACAGATGACTCTAAGGCTATAAATTGAAGAATAATTCTCTACTTTGTTAGTCTTTGGCAAGACTATAACATTGGATTCCCTGATCCAGAATTAGTAAATGAAGGAATGAAAAGATATTTGTTAAATGGTTACTATAACTCCAAATATCATATTTTATAAGATTTATTAGTAATCACTTGAAGTAGAAGATATAAAAGATAAAAGTGTAAAACTTAAGTATGACCATGTGAGTAAACTTTCCTGCCAAGCTCTCCCACCAGCCTCCCAAGCTGAATTCTGCGAAGAAACCAGGGTGGAGCAATACAAAACTTATATCTTCCCAAGGTTAGTACCATGTAAATGGGATGTTGGGAGAGAGAGTCCTGGGGAGCAAATTCTAATTATGCAAATCTCCCCTCACCTGTGACTCAATTGGGAAATGAGCAGGTAGAAATCTCCCAGATTTGCATGCCTAGTTTCTCCAGGGAATCAGTACATATAACCAACTTACATCTCTAAAGATCTTCAACTAGAGGTATATAGGATATTGCAGTTTCAAAGGGGAAATTACAATAATTTGAGGATAAGAGGGAAATAAAAGAGAAAGAGAAAAAAACCCAATGATTGCTAGGCACATTGACAAAAGCCAATTAAGTGCCAGTCCCCTTTGGCATAAGAGTGTACATTCAAAATATATGTGTTCAGTTCCCCACAGTTCAATTTAGTACATCCCAAGGTTTACTCTGGACCTTTTGGTGCAGTGTGTGGTTTCTTCAGGCATCTTCATGGCACCTTCTCCAAACAGTTCACTGTTTTGATTCTGTGAAAAGAAATTCTTGGTTCTCTTTGTCTGTTCTGAGTTTACACTTGTGAAAATGGAATCCTTTGTTCCCTTTACCTATTTTGAGTTAACCCTTTGGTTAACAATAACTTAATTACCACTACTTAGCACCTCACTAAGATTGTGAAGATAGGAGTAACTCTCTTTGTCTAACTTTTGATTGAATCAACAAAAGCTTGAACTAGGTAGAGAATTCACACCCTCAGAAACTCAAGCAGCTAGGAATCTGTGAACCCTTTTGATAAGAATTTACTCCTTCAGAAGGTGAGAAATGGGTCCCATAGACACTGACCCCCTGGGTAGTGTCTTGGCAATTTGGAAACTGTGATTGGCCCCTGTGAAGAGGGGAAGGGACAAGAAGCCATCATAAAAGGCTTTGAATTTGGGGGATGGGGTGTCGGCTTCAAGAAGAAAGTCAGCCTCAAGAGGCACCATCAGCTCAAGTCATCATCTTGACCTAACTCTTGGAGGGAACTTGGATAAGTTAATAGCTGACTTTCCTTTCTTGCCTTCTGGAGAGAGTTTAATTCTAGCTGAGGGTCAACAAGTCCTGGCTGAGTCAAGTACCAGAGAAATATTTAGATAGATAGGCTAAATGTCTTTTTTACCATTCTGTATTTCTCTACTTTCACTCTTTCCACCTCTTTTGTAAATAAAAGCTATTAAAAGTCATTTTGACTTTGAATAATACTATTTTATATCAGTGACTACCATATTATTTATAATTTTCATATATATTTAGTCAAACTATTTAAATTTAGTTCCTACAATTCAGGGAGATAGCAAGTTTCTTATCCTAAATGTTTCTCTAAAAGATTTTAAACTGTAAGGGGAAAAGGGCGTTAATTTTTAAAGGGTTGGACTTTATTATTTAAGAATTTGGTTGCCAGGAATTTAATTAATTCCAAAGAGATTTTATTTACAATTTATTTACAAAATGTAGAGAGTGAAGAAAGAAATCAGAGAGAAGATAAGGTAAGATATCTAGCCTGAGCACTAAGTGATTTACTCCCCACTCCTGGTTCAAAAAACCAGGACTGGGATAATTGGTCCTTAGCTGGCCTCGGCAAAGCCCAGGACCTGGGGAAGTCTCTCCTGAGGCTAGTCTCTTCAGAAAATATCCAGGAAAGAATAAGCTTTTTCACTCACTCTGTGTCAGTCCAGTCAGCAGATTCTTCTGCCTCTCTTCACCAGCCTCAACTCAAAAGCATGAAGAATTGACATCCAACAGAAGTGGAAGTCCAAGTCGAACTCTGCTCCAAGAATCCCATCTCTACTTTTAAAGACATTTTCTCTTGCATCACTTCCTGTGTCTTCCCTTAATTACAGGTCTACCAATTATAGCTTTTGCTCTTTCATAGGACTTCCCAGAAGGCAGTTAGTCACTTCTTATTCATTATCCACTATCACACAGACCTCCCACTTATTATTAAGTAGGATAATTGCACTTTTGGTGATTAGATCTAAAAATGGGCAGATCTTCATACTTAACTTTTTTTTTAAACCCTTACCTTCTGTCTTGGAGTCAATACACAGTATTGACTCCAAGGCAGAAGAGTGGTAAGGGTAGGCAATGGGGGTCAAGTGACTTGCCCAGGGTCACACAGCTGGGAAGTGTCTGAGGCCAGATTTGAACCTAGGACCTCCCGTCTCTAGGGCTAGCTCTCAATTCACTGAGCTACCCAGCTGCCCCCTTCATACTTAACTTTTAAGTACCATGTTCACACTTATGGGGATTAAATCTAAAAATACACAAGGTTTACAGTTTAATCTTCACAACCAGGGAAGAGCTAATTATTTTCATTGTTATAATCAGAGGAGAGCCAAATCCAATCTTCACAAAACCAAGCCTTATAGGATAAGAAGACATTACTATGTGGTAGCCACTCTGTTGAGCAAAAGAGTTTGCAGATATTGAGAGTTCCTGCTTGCAAGGAGTGTACATTCTAATAGAAGAAGACCACATGTAGAAGGGAATTTTGAACCTGGAAGGGGATTTCTTCTGGGGCAATAAGTCACAGGCAGTAGAAGTAGAAGGCAGATGGTGATGTGTCTCAGGGTTTTAGCTAGAAGGTTTGGGGCATGAAGTTAAAGGTACATAAGTTACTGTAGGCAGCCAACTGGTAGAGAGAATATGTAAGTGAGCTTTTGTATACACTCATTCACCAACCAACTGGGTTATACTTTAGGACAAAAGTAAAAAAAAAAAGAATGGATTCACTTCCTTAGGACCTGGGAATTCTCAAGTCTACTTTGAAGGATGATGATATAGCTAGGAGGAGCAGGTCAACAGAGAGAGTCTTTCTTTTAAGACTTTCAGAGCCCAAATATATGGCAATAAATATACCAACCTAGGTGATATGGACAAATATTTACAAAAATACAAATTGCCTAGACTAACAGAAGAAGAAATAGATTTCTTAAATAATCCCATATCAGAAAAAGAAATCCAACAGGCCATCAAAGAACTTCCTAAGAAAAAATCCCCAGGGCCTGACGGATTCACCAGTGAATTCTATCAAACATTCAAAGAACAGCTAACTCCAATACTCTACAAACTATATGGCATAATAAGCAAAGAGGGAGTTCTACCAAACTCCTTTTATGACACAAACATGGCACTAATTTCAAAGCCAGGCAGGCCAAAAACAGAGAAAGAAAATTATAGACCAATCTCCCTAATGAATATAGATGCAAAAATCTTAAATAAGATACTAGCAAAAAGACTCCAGCAAGTGATCAGAAGGGTCATCCACCATGATCAAGTAGGATTTATACCAGGGATGCAGGGCTGGTTCAATATTAGGAAAACTATCCACATAATTGACCACATCAACAAGCAAACCAACAAGAACCACATGATTATCTCAATAGATGCAGAAAAAGTCTTTGATAAAATACAACACCCATTCCTACTAAAAACACTAGAAAGCATGGGAATAGAAGGGTTGTTCCTAAAAATAGTAAACAGTATATATCTAAAACCATCAACTAATATCATCTGCAATGGGGATAAACTATATGCATTCCCAATAAGATCAGGAGTGAACCAAGGATGCCCATTATCACCTCTATTATTTGACATTGTATTAGAAACACTAGCAGTAGCAATTAGAGAAGAAAAAGAAATTGAAGGCATTAAAATAGGCAAGGAAGAGACCAAATTATCACTCTTTGCAGATGACATGATGGTCTACTTAAAGAATCCTAGAGATTCAACCAAAAAGCTAATTGAAATAATCAACAACTTTAGCAAAGTTGCAGGATACAAAATAAACCCACATAAGTCATCAGCATTTCTATATAATTCCAACACAGCTCAGCAGCAAGAACTAGAAAGAGAAATCCCATTCAAAATTACCTTAGACAAAATAAAATACTTAAGAATCTATCTCCCGAGACAAACACAAGAACTATATGAACACAACTACAAAACACTCTCCACACAACTAAAACTAGACTTGAACAATTGGAAGAACATTAACTGCTCATGGATAGGACAAGCCAATATAATAAAAATGACCATCCTACCCAAACTCATCTATCTATTTAGTGCCATACCCATGGAACTTCCAAAAATTTTTTTTACTGATTTAGAAAAAACTATAACAAAGTTCATTTAGAATAACAAAAGATCAAGGATATCCAGGGAAATAATGAAAAAAAAATACAAAGGAAGGGGGACTTGCAGTCCCAGATCTCAGACTATATTATAAAGCAGCCGTCATCAAAACAATTTGGTCCTAGCTAAGAGAAAGAAAGGAGGATCAGTGGAATAGACTGGGGGCAAGCAACCTCAGCAAGACAGTATATGACAAACCCAAAGATCCCAGCTTTTGGGACAAAAATCCACTATTTCATAAAAACTGCTGGGAAAATTGGAGGACAGTGTGGGAAAGATTAGGAATAGATCAACACCTCACACCCTGCACCAAGATAAATTCAAAATGGGTGAATGACTTGAACATAAAGAAAGAAACTATAAGAAAATTAGGTGAACACAGAATAGTATACATGTCAGACCTGTGGGAAGGGAAAGTCTTCAAAACAAAACAAGAATTAGAAAGAGTTACAAAATGCAAAATAAATAATCTGGAACACATCAAATTAAAAAGTTTTTGTACAAACAAAACCAATGTAACCAAAATCAGAAGGGAAGCAACAAATTGGGAAGCAATCTTCATAAAAACCTCTGACAAAGGCTTAATTACTCAAATTTACAAAGAACTAAATCAATTGTACAAAAAATCAAGCCATTCTCCAATTTACAAATGGGCAAAAGACATGAACAGGCAGTTCTCAGCCAAAGAAATCAAAACTATTAATAAGCACATGAAAAAGTGTTCTAAATCTCTTATAATCAGAGAGATGCAAATCAAAGCAATTCTGAAGTCTCACCTCACACCTAGCAGATTGGCTAACATGACAGCAAAGGAAAGTAATGAATGCTGGAGGGGATGTGGCAAAGTGGGGACACTAATTCATTGCTGGTGGAGTTGTGAATTGATCCAACCATTCTGGAGGGCAATTTGGAACTATGTGCAAAGGGTGACAAAAGACTGTCTGCCCTTTGATCCAGCCATAGCACTGCTGGGTTTGTACCCCAAAGAGATAATAAGGAAGAAGACTTGTACAAGAACATTCATAGCTGCACTCTTTGTGGTGGTCAAAAATTGGAAAATGAGTGGATGCCCTTCAATTGGGGAATGGCTGAACAAATTGTGGTATATGTTGGTGATGGAATACTATTGTGCTCAAAGGAATAATAAAGTGGAGGAATTCCATGGAGACTGGAACAACCTCCAGGTAGTGATGCAGAGCGAAAGGAGAAGAACCAGGAGAACATTGTACACAGAGGCTGATACATCGTGGTACAATCAAAGGTGATGGACTTCTCCATTAGTATCAATGCAATGTCCCTGAACAATCTGCAGGGATCTAAAAAAATACTATCTACAAGTAAAAGATAAACTGTGGGAGTAAAAACGCCGATGAAAGGCAACTGCTTGACTCCAGGGGTGGAGGGGATATGACTGAGGAGAGACTCTAAATGAACACTCTAATGCAAATACCAACAACAGGGAAATGGGTTTGAGTCAAGAACACATGTGATAACCAGTGGAATCGTGCGTCGGCTATGGGAGAGGGAAAAGTGGTGGGAGGGGGGTGGGAGGAAAAGAAAATGATCTTTGTTTCCAGTGAATAATGTTTGGAAATGACCAAATAAAATTAAAAAAAAAAGCTGGCCCATCCAAAAATCTGGGCTGGTATCCAGTGATCAGCCCATCAATGTGTTGGTACCTTGACATATTTTAATAAACTCCTTTAATTAAAAAAAAAAGACTTTCAGAAAGGAGAACTCGCTATATTCCACAGATTTATTGTCTTTGAGTGGTTATTGTTAGGAAGCCATTCCTTAGGCCAGTGAAAGATCTATTTAAGTCATAAGCTTATTTTAGAAAAGGGAAGTAAAGTCAATCTGTCATGATTGGCTCTTGATGAAGCCTGGCTGGCCCTGTAATCAGTCCCTTCCCCCATCCTCATTTGATGGTCGCCGAGAGTTGCTGTGGATGAAATAAATATTTCTCTGAAACCAGCCTGATAGTGAGCCTCTCTTAACCCACCTGGACACGTTCTTGAAAGATAGAGATATATTCCACCCCCAGGTCCATATTACATGTTACCCACAAGCTCAAAGCTACATGAAGCTCAATAGAAGAAGCAATAAAGTTAGAACTAGACCCCAAAGAGAGATATGATGAGTTTACAGATGGGCTTCTGAATGTACCTGGCCTGGGGCTCAGAGCCTGCTAATAACAAGGGCTCCCTGACCCATTTGGCTCTAAAGCCTCAGGCCAACCTGCCCAGCTCCTTTTCATTTTTATTTCCAGATATAAAGGGATTGACTGCTTCTTAAGGGTCTAAGGCACTGACAGTTTGAGGCCATCAGAGCCCAAAGAGATGCCTTGATCTTGGTGTGGGGAGATCAGTGAGATGTTAATGTTCGAGTCGATGCCATAGAGTAGAATGTCCTTTTCACTAAACAGAGATGTGGTGTATCTTTCTTATGACTACTCTGTTGCTCTCCTCTCATCTATCCAAACATCCTTCCTATCCCAGAGGGAAGAGATTTCACCCCTGCCTAATAGAGCATCCCAGTTATTTTTGGGGTTCAGCTCAAGCCCCACCTTCTCCTTTCTCCTTACCCCCTTGACCACACTGCTTTCAGTTTGTATATATTTAAGAATAGAATGCCAATGATCATTATTGTACTAGCTTACAGTTTATACAGTGGCAGAAGGTTTACAAAGTGCTCTCCATACATAATCTCATTAGAACTTCACTACATGCCTGTGAGTTAAATTCCATCACTTTTCTTATTTTACAGATGAGGAGTTGCGGCTGAGAGAAGGTAAATTATTTCCCCAGAATCACATACATGTAAGTATTGCTTTTAACTCCTTGTCTGCAAGCCTCTTGTGTGAGTTGACTCACTTCTGCTTTTTTGTCCTCAGATAATGCAGTATACTTGGCATGCATAAGAATAAGCACTTAATAAATGCCTGGTAATTAACATATTAGGCACAGATTTGGGCAGGGTCAGATGGCATTTTAAAGAGAAAAGGGCTCTTATTCACTCTGAAGCCCAACACACACCTGAATAAAAGATCACCTTAAGTACCATCTATGAAAAGAGATCATCCATCATCCACTTGAAGCCCTCCAATGAGAAGGACCCTCCCTTCTATCCACCTTCCCTCACCCATCCCTCTTCACTTTCCTTTTGCTATTCCTTTCTCCCTCCCAAATTGAAAAAAAAAACACATGAAAATCTACAAATATTTATAAACCACACACAAAATTAATTCAAGGGAAGAATCTCATTAGCATTGTGTCTCTGTGTGTGGGAAGACTTCTTAAAGACAGCTCTTTTAGAGTGTGCCCAATCACCTGGGCAGTAAATTGAATAGCAATGATTTGAACACAGGATCTTTGACTATAAACCTAGTACTGTCCGTATCAATGAGAAAATCCTAAAGCTAGAATACTTTCACCCTCCATAATATTGCTTATGTACCTATGAATGTACTCAAGATTTTTATCCAATGTGATGATATTTTTGTAGTAAAATAAATAGTTTCAAATGGTTTGTTCCAAAGCTTCTCAATTGTTCTTACAACTCCCTTATCTTTAGGATATTGCATGGTAACAGCTTTTTCCAGACCAGAATTTAGGTCAAAATCTTTTAGTTACCAAGACATCCTTCCTGCTGACAAATGAGTTCTCAGAGTATTACTTTCACCCAGATTGTATGATTATGTGTCCATTGTAGTCCCATGTCATCATGGTGCCTTACTGAGGATCTTTAGGCAAAGTATAAATGACCACTTCAGGGTCATACTGTAAAAGGAGCTGACCTAGACAGATTCTGAAAGCTCTTCAAATTCTGAAATTCTTTGAAATGTCAATTTCTGCTCTAACCCAGAAGGCAGAACTGGGAGCAATGAATATAAATTAAAGAAAAATTACATGGTTGATGGGGGTTTGGATTTGGCGTAAGGAAGACCTGGGTTCAAATCCCACCCAAGACTATTGATTTGATCCTGAATAAGTTATTTCATCTCTGTGAAATGGTTTCCTAAACCACAAAATTAAAAAAAATTGTTGGCCTGTAACTTCTACCCAGTTCTAAATCAATGATTTTTATGCTTCAATGTAACAGGTGGTAATTTGTGATAATCTTTCCAGATTTGTTTTGATGTCAAGAAAATCTCTAGGGCAGATTGTTTCTCATTATTGGTCCAGAGGCAGGAAGCTCAGTTGTAAGGAAGGGTATAATGAGGTCTCTTCTTTTGGTGCAGGGTTAGACTGGATATAGACATCAAGAGAAGGCAGCTAAAAGAGTAGTCAGCCACAGGTACCTGATTCTTTTTCTTTCAATGGCTCATGTTTTATTATTTCATAAATAGTGATGAACAAAGAGAAGGTCTCCAGAGCATTTTAATTATAACAGCTTAAAAGTGAGTTTAATATTTTTTCACCTGGCATAATTATTCCTAAAAAAGAACAGAAATTCTGAAATTCATATTTCCTTCCTTGGTTTAAAGAAAAAATCTTTTTGATTAAGTTCCTATTGGGCACAAGTGAAGAGAGATGTTGTTTGGTCAGAATGTTAAAAATAACATAACTTTCTTTTTAAAGAAGGAGGGGATATACAGAATTAGTTTCAAGAGTCTTTCAATTAGATAGGCCAATGCCACTTTGGGCATAATCTTTATTTGGCTTATCCTTTTCCAAACGATTGGCTCTTTTGGATGAATTTCCAAGTTTGAGTGTTTTTCTTTTTTTTCTTATCCTTGAAATATCTTTTCCATCTTGTCCATTAATCTGAAGAGCCCTGTGACTCATTCTAATAAGATTTAATAACCATGGACTTGGACAGTAAATTAGAGCTAATTAAAGAAAAGACTCTTAGCCAAACTATAACCAAGCTGTCTGATTTTTGCTTAGCCCCAAACTGCATATAAACTGTGTTTGATGTTTTCTTTGGTCTCTCTCTTACTAGGAATGAGGCATTGAGAAGATTTTCAAAGATGGGGTTGCTATTAAAATAAGGTAGATTATGTAATTTAGGAGTGGCAGATCATAATGGCATCATTATTATTACCAACAAGATTAGCATAATGTTTTAGGATTTGCAAAGAACTTTACAATTATTTCATTTTAATTACAGAATAACTCTTGGAGTAAGATGCTGTTTTTGTCTTTTCAGCATTGACTTTTCCACTTAAATCTCCTTCATGCACAGGTGTCTTTGTGCACACTCATGTACATCACAGATGAAAGTGCACAAAGACAGTCGTCATCCTCGGTTACCGAGAGACTACTACTACTACTACTACTACTACTACTACTACTACTACTACTACTACTACTACTACTACTACTACTACTACTACTAAATGGGGGAACTGTGATAGGTGGATGTTAAATGACTCACCCATTTCATACATGCTTGAGACTGGATCAAACCCAGGTTTTAATTCTCCCTAGCTCTGTAATGTGGTAACTACTGTGGTACTGTAATACCTTTATTACTCAAAATCACAGCACGCATTTTAGAGCATTACTGTTGTCATCAATTTTTCCCAAAAATCATAACCATATAAAATTGGCAGGGAAAATAGTTTGATATCTATTTTAGGTGATAAAAATGAAGTTTGGAAAGATCATTGCCTTTGCTGACAGGATTATTATGAGGGAAGATCAGGGGATGTTATAAATATAATTTACCAATATTTAGCAAGCCAAATGAAGAATTATATAAACATTTGCTGGGTATGAAGCATAGTTAGATATAAATAGAAATAAAAAAGACACTGATTACCCTCAAGGACATTACATTCCAATGGAGAATGGCAAAACCTAAGAGAGAACTAAAAAATGGGATGGGATGTGGAGCAATCTATCCAGAACCAGGTAGGTTAAGTGAAGTCCAAAAAATAAATCATAGCTATACTGGGTCCTTGTTCAAAATAAGAATTCTAGAAAGAATTCACCTCTAGGAGAAGGGAGTGTCAAGGGTGGAAGGAGAAGTCAGTTGAAGCATAGTGCTGAAATCCAGAGAAGCTGGCCTGGGCTTTGCATTCCTCAAAATGGTATTGCTCTAAGGAACTCACCAGTGGGAGAAGAAGTGACAGGGGCAGAAGGAGTTACAAGGTTAAAATTTCAAATTATACTCTCACAGAATATATGGAAAAGGGGAGAAGAGGTGATTCTTTAATTAGATGGAATTAGAATTATTTGAATGATCTAGCTTAAGGAATAATTATCAAGGATTGAATGCCATTTCAAAAAGGGGTCCCATTGCAATATCTCTGTATCTCTGATTCATCTTGTGTTCCTAAATATTTTTAATCACTGATTTGGATAAACACACATATTATATCCTTCTAAAAGATGACAAATATGTTCATGGTTCACAAACTTAGTGGGAATAAGGGTCCCCAAAGACCACAGAAGAGTAGATATTAGGGTGTGTGTGATGAATAAATTACCATAGATAAAAATTCTACATAAATTCCTATCCCTGTGTTTAAGAAATAAACTTTATAGGTATACCATAGGGGAGTGATGGGTTTATTTATCCTTCATCTCAAAACGAAAAAAAATCTGGAAGTTTTAATGGGCTGCAATCTCCATACATGCCAACAGCATAATATGGTTAACATTAGCAGTTCATGGGTTCTTAGAAGAAAGACATTGATACCTCACTATATGCTAACTTGGCGAGCCAGTACTTAGGATACAATATTCAGTTCTGGTCCTTGCACTTTTAGAAAGGATACTAAAATAGGGACCTGGAGAGCTTCCAGAGATGGACAATCAAGGCTTCAAAGTCATGCTTGTATGAAGAAAATGGGGATGTGTCTTCTGAAGAAGAAAATACTTTTCTTTTTGTCAAGATAGTGTATGAAGCTCCACAAGGAGCCACTTAAGGAAAGTATGTAAATGAACAGATATGTACAACACAGAGGAAAAAGAAAAAAAAAACATTGACAACAATGATTTGGGGAAGTGATTGAGACCACTGTATCTGTGAGAAGCAGCAAAAACTTCATATAGAACATAGTACCTGATTTGAAATTTGAAGAGAATTCTTAGAGGAACAAATTAAGCAGAAGTACTTTCAAAACATGGAAGACAGCCTGGGCAAAGGCATGGTAATGTGATGTAGAATGACATGTTTCCCAAACATGAATAAGGCAAGTTTGAATGTACTATAATATTAGTGAATTGATGGTGGTGGTGATGATGACTATTAAATGTCCACATTGTGCTGAACATTTTATAAATATTACCTCATATGAACCTTACAACGAATGAGGGATATCCTTATGCAGGAGAATATAGTATTATTAATGTTGGAAAGGGAGGACAATGCCAGGTTATGAAGGGTTCTACGAGGAATTGATACTCAATATTGGAGCAATAGGAGCTAATGGAGTTTATTGACCCAGAAAGAGATATGGTCATACCAGCAGGGGCATTATTTGAACAAATTAATGGAGATTAGATTGGAGGAGGTGAAGGTGGAGGCTTGAAGCAGAGAGACTGAGTAGGAGGTTAAGGCAATAGTCCAAGAGTGTTGTCATGAGGTCCTGAATGTGACTGGCAATTGTGGAAATGAAGAGGAGGGAAGGAGTCGGAGAGATTTCACAGATGTAGAAGTGAATAAGTGAAGAAAGAATAGAATGTGATATAAAGTCATCCAAGTCAGATTACTTTCTATGACAACCACTGGGACAAGACCTCAAGTAACAGACCGCTGTAGAATGCACATGTAGGCCTTTTGACTGTAAGACATGATTTCAGGGTTCAATATATCATGGGCAAAGTCAATGCCTCTCACAGGGACTAAGTCCAGTGATCAGCAGGGATGAAGGAGCTACTCACAACATTTAACTCCCCCCTCCCACTCCCAGATATTTTAAACTCTCTGAACAGAGTACAAGTACTTACATTTGGTTGCTGCTCTGATCTGGAACTCAGCAAGTATGAGGCTAAAGAGGGGGATTTTTATGTCATTAAAGACAGAATTCTATGTCTGGTGAGGGATAAGAGTTGTTTGTTGCCCTACTTAGTGGTTGTTCATCCCTTATTTTTGATGCCACCTGTGGAGTATTAGGATGATGTCCTGATTTACCCCTGAGTAGGATTTAACTGAGATAGAGTTGCAAAATGTTGCCAGCCTCATTCTCCCCCAGAGTCACTGAAGTCCCCAGACAGACAAAATCCAGGATGACTGGAAATGACATTCATATCTTCAATGTCTTGTCAAGCTCTGAACATTCCATTGTACCAGTTTCAGCTATCTTTATCTGAATTGGAACTAATTGCTATTATCTGCCCATTATTCTGGGAGAAGTCTTTATATGCTTGGTGTGGACATTCTGCCAATCCACCAATGGGTTTGAGACCTTCCGGTACCCTCAAATAGATTCATCCTACCTGTTGAGATGGTGTGGTGAATTCTGTTGGTGTGGCTAATTCTGTTGCTACAGCTTCTTGGTGGCACAAATGAGAGATGGGTGAAAAGAGGACACCAAAGGTAGACAAGCAGCCATTAAAAGGGCTCAACTAGCCCTCCCTGCCAATTTAAATGGTGACAGAGGCTCCTAGGTGGTATGTAGGCTAGCACACTGGTCTTAGAGTCACCAAACCTGAGTTCAAATCCTGCCTCAGATACTAGCTTTGTGACCTCAAGAAATGTGTTTCTTAGACTGTTAAGTTATCTATTAAATGGATATAATAAGTTTACCTACCTCCCCCCAAGCTTTGGGGATGATCAAAGTGCTCATAAGTGATTTGAAAACAATATAGCTATTACATGATTTTAATATCTATAGCGAACCATATAAAACCTTAATGCAGTATGTAAATATGATCTTGCTGACTTCCTGGCTGGTTAGTCTTACTTTTTTGGTTTTTCCTGAGATGCACTCTTTTATCACGAAAGGTAAGAAGAGGAAAAAGTCCAACAGTATTTTAGAGCTACTTCACACTGACTCATGGAGAGCTATTTGGTAAATTTTCCTTGGGAGGATTTATGCATCATGAATTGGCAAGTGCTACAAATCAAGGCCTTGATTTACTATTTTGTTGCTTGTCTGGTCAGAAAAAATAAGATGGGTAAAAGATTAGGATATTAACAATAATACATTTTAAACTTAAGTGCTTTTTTGGGGAAGAGGGAAGTCTGATGTTAAATATTTAGAAGTACTCCAGGATAGAAAGCACAGTGTACCTAATGATAGACATTTTGAAAGTAAGTCAATTGTTGTCAAATAAATCTCCATTTGGAAACTGGGGATGACATTGGCCTCGACCCCCATCGTCCAGTGAGACAGAGATGCCTCAATCTGGTTTTGAGTCTTGGTTGCACATTATTTTCTCAGCTGTTTGGAATTTATATCTTAGAACTAACTAAATTATAAAATGAGAACATTTTACATGCTTCATACAATTTCCTTCATACAAAGGAAAAATACTTATCTATAACGTAAATGTGTTAAGTAAATGATGGGCACAGAGTGCCAAATAGAAAACAGACCACATCAGAGGGGAAAGGGGACTTAAGTGAGCATCACTGACAATCCAATCTGCCCAGCTTCTTCAGGTCTAGGCAATCAAATACTATATCTGGAGGCAGAAGACCTCCCTTCGGGCTTTGGTCCTACTGCTGGCTCACTCGTTGACTCCAGATCTTTCTCACTGCAGTCCAGCTTTCTCAACTGTAAAATAAGATTACACATTAGTGAACATTTATTGCACCTACTACATGCCAGCCACTGTGCTAAGGGTTGGAGTTACAAAGAAAGGCAAAAGACAGACAGATCATGTTCTCAAGTAGCTCCCAAGCAGGCTAATGGGGGAGATGACATGCAAAGAGCTCTGTGGGAACAAAGATGATCTCTACTGTTATTATTAATGATAATTTTTGTGAGGAGAAATGATGAATGAGATCACAAAAATGTGGAAAGAAATATCGAGTGATGCATGGGGAAGTGAGCAGGACCAAGAGAATGGGGTACACAGTGACAGCAATATATGATGATGATCAACCATGAGCGATGTAACTATTATCAGCAAGGCAAGGATCTAAGACGACTCCAATGGACTCATGGCAAAAACATCCTCACTGGCATAGAAAAAACTCACAGAATCTAAATGTGGATTGAAGCATTCCATTCTTCACTTTATTTCCTCCATGAATCTGTCTCAAGTGTAAGCAATACGTGTCTTTTGCAACATAGGAACATGGAAATGTATTATATAATAACACATGTATAACTGGTACCTTTGGGGGGAGGAGGACAGGGTGATAAAGAGAGAGAGAGCACGGATGACAAAATGTCAGAAAATATTTATTGAATATCGCTTGGACTAGTAATATGGAAAAATAGTTAAAAGTTATGATGATCATTTTAACTAGCATTTATAGAGATTTTTAAGGTTTTCAAAGCACTTTAAATTTGTTAAATTATTTAAAATGAATAGGATAAATTGGAGATTTATTTCTTCAGAGGGAAGGCACTAAGATTAAGAGAAATTGGGAATGACTTTTTTCAGAATGTAAGACTTACCTGATTCTTAAAGTAAATTAAAAACAAACTAAGAAAATAAGATGAGGAGGGAAGAGTATTCTAGGCATGAAATCAATCTATCAATGAACATCTATTATATGCTCTGAGAGGTAATTGAATGATATAAAAGTCTTTTGCCTTTCTTTGTAACCCCAACCCTTAGCACAATGGTTAGCATGTAGTAGGTGCAACAAATGCTCACTAATGATATTTTCCATAAATGCTAGTTAATATTGCTACTATGATTATAACTATAAAGAATGGTGGTAGTGCTAGTAGTAGTAGTAGTAGTAGTAATTATAATAGTGGTGGTGGTAGTGATGGTGGTTATCAGGAGCAGGAAGAATATTAGGAGGAGAAGTAGGAGAAGAAATAACAGGAAAGGGAAGAGAAGGAAACATTATTATTGTCATAACAATATGAAAGTTCCATGCCAAGCTCTGTGAATTGTTCTAGAAAAGTGATCTCTAATGATTCTCATGGCTTTATAATACTAACTACCATTTTAATAGCACTTTACACACATTATCTCATTTATGCTCCTCAAGGAGGTAACAGGTGTGCTGTTTAGGAGTGTTGATTTTGGTTTCAGAGCCTTTCCACTTATGTTCTGTGTACCTTGGGCCAGTTACTTTATCTATGTGTTCCTCCAGCTGAAAAAATGAGGAGGTTGAATGAGAAGACCTCAGAGGTCCTTTCCAGCTAGAGCCCTGTGATTCTGGGCTCCTATGCTTGTGAGCTTGTGAGTCAAAGAAAAGGGAATATATGCCAACTAAGGAAAGTGAAAAAATCACGTCCCAGCTAGGAACATAAAGGGCACAGAGATTAACGTGTGACAGTCACAGAAAGCTACCCTGGAGTCATATTGGAAAGATGTCTTGAAATCTTATTGAGGAAATTCTGTTTTATTCTGGAGGAATTTACTGTATGGAAACCTGCTCCTCCACAACAGTTGCTTCTCTTTTGCCCTCTATGTGATATGCATTTTAAATTAGGAACTGTCCAGTGTCCTGGTCTCTGAAGGTGAGTGACTATTTATATGAATACATTTGAAACTCACTAATCCTAAAGTGTTTGGGAAAGTGTCTTAGAATGTGACCAAATACTTCTGACTTGCATTTTATTAGTAATTGCAAAATCTTAAATTTGGAACCTGAGAAGACATTAAACATCATTGAATCAGCTGCCTTCAATTTAAATACCTGGATCTAATTAAAAGTTTTGGGTTTTCACTGGTAAATCACTTCCGTTGTTTTATTTGATTAAAAAAGATCTCAAATTCCCCTTTCAATTTTGACTAAGAGGCTGAGGTTCCTTTATGTCCACCAACAGATTGTAGAGGGTCCTTCTCTCTCACTTTTCCTTTTCCCTTTTTATCCAATTAAATTCTAACATATATTTCACCTCCTTAATTTCTCTCACAGCAATCTTCTACTCTCTGCTCATATGTCCATCACTCCAGTTTAGGCATCCATCCCCTCTTGCCTGTATTATTATAAAAGCCTCTATCTCAGTCTCCTTGTCTCTAAATCCCTTTCCTCACCAAACTATTCTTCAATATAGCTTCCAGATTGTTATCAGTAAAGAATGGGAATCATCAAACTCAAGGAGCTTCAATGACTCTGAATCCTTATCTTCTATATTCTTTTTTTTTGGAAAATTTTATTTAGTCAATTTAGAACATTATTGCTTGGTTATAAGAATCATATTCTTTCCCTCCCTAAACTCTCCCCACCCCTTTCCATAGTTGACGCACAATTCCACTGGGTTTTACATGTGTCCCTGATCAGAATCTATTTCCATGTTGTTGATATTTGCACTAGGATGATAATTTAGAGTCTACATCTTCAATCATATCCCCCTCAACCTATCTTTTATATTCTTAAGGGAATTCTTATTCCAAAAACTGGAATTTTACCTTTGTCAAAATCATATATTTTTCAACTGTTTTTGGTATGTCTTCTCTATTCCATTGATTTACTTTTTTGTTTCTTAGCTAGTATCAAATAATCTTGATATTCACTTTTTAAAAATACATCTTAAAATCTGGTACTGCTAGACCTCCTTCCTTCACATTTTAAAAATTAAATTCCTTTGATATTCCTGACCTTTTGATTTTCCAAATGAATTTTGTGATTGTTTTTATAGCTCAATATATATAATGTTTGTAATTTAATTGGTATTGCATTGAATAAGGTAGGTTAGTTTAAGTAGGGTTGTCATTTTAATTATATTGCCTCTCCTTGTCCATGATTAATATTTCTCCAACATTTAAAAATTTGACTTTTTATATAAAATATTTAATAATTATTTTCATGTAGCTTCAGGGTTTGTTTTAGAAGGTATTTTCCTAGATATTTTATTCTATCTAAGTTTATATTAAATGAGTTATCTCATACCATCCCTTCTTTAACAACATTGTTGGTGATTCATAGAAATGATGCTGATTTATGTGGGTTTATTTTATATCCTATTATTTTGCTGAAATTATTGATAGTCTCAATTAATTTTAATTGAATATTTAAGTTTCCATATTTATACATTGAAAATCCTAAATATTATATATATATCATATTGTCTGTAAAAAGGGATAATTTTATTAATTCTTTGCCTATTCTGATTCCTTCAATTTCTTTTACTTCTCCTATTGTGATTGCTAGCATTTCTGATATCATATTAATTAATATTGGTGATAACGAGCAACCATGTTTCATTACTCATCAAATAGAACAGGTTTTTAACTTATCATTATTATATATAATATTTGTTGATGGTTTTAAGTATATATATTTTTACCATTCTAAGGAAAAATGCACTTACTCTGTGCTTTCAAGTATTTTAATAGGAATGAGCATTTTGTTATGTCAAAAATTTTTTTTCATTTTGATGTAATCATATGATTTTTAATAATTTCCTTTTTATATAAATAATTATTTTACTACTTTTCCTCATATTAACCATTCCTGTATTACTGGTATAAATATTGTTAGGTTATAATGTATAATCTTCATGATACATTGTTAGAATCTCCTGGATATTTTATTTAAGTTTTTTACATCTTTATTCATTAATAAAGTTGATGTATAATTTTATTTTTCTCTTTTTTGCTCTTCCTCTTCTTTATGTGTTTGATTATTATGGCACTGAATATATAAATTAATTTAGGTTGCATCATCCTTGGTATTGTATTAGCACAGAATATTCATAAGCAATAGATATTTTTCCAGTTATATAGATCAAACTTTATTCATCTGAAAAGTGTTTTGTCATTGTATTAATATAATCCCTATGTTTGTCTTGACAGAAAGAATTGCAAGCATTTTAAATTGCCTAAAATTATTTAAAATCAAATTTCTCTTTTTTTTTCTCTTCCTTATGGGTCTCATTGGTAACATAGTGATTCTAATGATTTATATGGGATTATTTTATATTGTGCAACTTTACTGAAGTTGTTAATTATTTCCACTAGTTTTTTTATTATTCTCTAGGATTCTCTAAAGCCATCATATCATTTGCAAAGAGTGATAATTTTGTTCTCTTTCCCTAATTTTATTTATTCCCTCTATTTTTCTTCCCTTATTCCTCTAAGTCCTATTTCTCATTTAATATTGAACAATAGTAGTAATAATACACATTTTCATTTACAGTTGATACTAATGGGAAGCATTCAGGTTCATCACTATTAAAGATGATGCTTACTCTAGGTTTTAGAAAGATACCACTTATCAATTTCATAATGGTTCTATTGATTTTTTTGTCCTTCCAGTATTTTTAATAGGAATAGGTATTATATTTTCTCAAAAGCTTTTTCTATTTTTTTAGTAAAGTGCTTTTTCTGCATTTATTGATATAATCAGGAGAATTTTATTGTTATTGTCACTAAAGGGTCAATTATGCTCATAGTTTAATTAATATTGAACCGTCCCTTCATTACTGTTATAAAGACCAGCTTGTAATTGTCTATGATTTATTATTGTAATCTCCTTGCTAGTATTTCATTTAAATATTTTCTCTGATATTAAATAAGTTGTTCATTAAATTTATTTCTATGTTTTTGCTTTTCCTGGTCTAGGTGTCAGCACTGAATTTGTGTCATAAAGGGAATTTGATAGAATTCCTTCATTGCCTATTTTTTCTTTCTTTCAAGTAGATGACATAGTATTGGGATTAATTACTCATTAATGGACCCATATAGTTTTCTTGTGAATCCATCTAGTATGTCAATTTTTAAGTCCTTATCTTCTATCTTAGAATTGATAGCACAGAAGAGTGGTTAGAGTTAGAAAGAAGAGGTTAAATGACTTTCCCAGAGCCATACAGCTAAGAAGTATATGAGGTCAAATTTGAACCCAGATCCTCCTGACTCCAGAGCTAGCACTCAATCCACTGTGATACCTAGTTTCCCCCTGATGATTTTTTTAAGGGAGCTCTTTGAGGACTTATTCAATTTCCTTTTCTAACATAGTCTTATGTAAGTATTCTATTTCCTATTCTGTAATCTGAGCAGTTTACATTTGTATAAATATTCATCCATTTCAGTTATATTATCAGATTCATTGGCATATAATTGAACAAAATAGCTGCTAATAATTGCTTTAATTTCCTCTTCATTGGTGGTGAATTTGCCCTTTTCATTTTTGAGACTGGTAATTTGCATTTCTTCTTTCTTTCTTTTTTACTCAAATTAATGAATAGATCATCTATTTTATTTCTTTGTTTCTGAAAACATGTTCTTGGTTTTATTAATTAGTTCAATAGTTTTCTTACTTTTAATTTTATTAATTTCTCCTTTCATTTTCAGGATTTTCATTTTTAGTGTTTAATTGGGGATTTTATTTTTTTCCAGTTTTTTAGTTGCTCTTACTCTGTTTTATTCTGTATTCACTTACTCTGTTTTATTGATTTAAGAGATATAAATTATATCCTCATATATCCTGTTGCTATATCACACAAATTTTGGTATATCATCTCATTGTCATCATTCTCTTTAATGAAAGTATTTACTCTTTCTATGATTTGTTCTTTGACTTACTCATTCTTTTTTGGTTAGATTGTGTAGTTTTCAATTAGTTTTTAATCTATATTTCTATTGCCCTTAATAAATGTAACTATTACATTAGGACATGAAAATGATACACTTAATATTTCTGCTTTTTTTGTATTTGTGATGTTTTTATGTTCTCAGGCATGGTCAGTTTTTGTAAAGATATCTTGTACAGCTCAGAAAAATTATACTTTTTCTATTCTATTGTATTAAATTTTCTTGAGGGTTATCATATCTAAATCTTCTAAGAATCTATTCATATCTGTGACTTCTTTCTTACTTATTTTGTGATGAGATTTATCTAATTCCAAGAGGGGAAAGGTGAAGAAACACAGTAGAATTTTTTTGCTGATTTTCTTTTTTTATATTTAATTCAACTCTTCTTTTAAGAATTTGGATGCTGTGCCATTTGGTGCATTTATGTTGAAAAATAATATTGTTTCACTGTTTAGAATTCCTTTTAACAACATGTATTTTCCATTCTTTTTCTTTTTAATTAGTTCTATTTTTGCCTTAGCTTTATTATATTCATTTAGCTTATTTTAGCTTTGTCTGAAATCATAATTGTTGCCTGTGCCTTTTTACTTCAGCCAAAGCATGATAGACTCTGCTTTAATCCATCATTTTTACCTGATAAGTGTTTCTCTTTTTCAGATGTATTTCTCTTAAACATTTTGAATTCCAATTTCTAATCCATTCTGCTATGAGTTTCTATTTATATAGCTGAGTTCATCCTATTTACATTCACAGTTACTGTAACTAACTTCCTTTCTCTCCATCCTGTTTTCTTTTACTCTAGTTTCTATTTCATCTTGTTTGCTTTGCTAATTCATGATTATTTGTTTGGTTTTCCATTTGAGGCTTTGTTTGTAAATATTTAACTTCTTTGATACTTTTTAGAATTTGTGATTTAATTTTCCTTGTAGATTCACAGTAATTTTATGAGCTTATTTTTTTACTCATTTTTCATCCTATTTCTTTATTTGGAGCTTTATTTTAATGGCATGCTCATTCCCATCTTGAAAGCTGAAGAAGGGCTTTGTTTCAAGCTTCAGGCTTTTTCACACATATATTTTAAGAGCCATATCTGGGGGTTTTGAACTATGGGGTAGTTTCCAGTTTTTATGATCTGGAGAGAAATCTGGTCTCTGCTCTTTGGATCTGAATTATGGTTCTTAACCAGAAAAGGCATCTGATTCCCTGGGATGGTAATAGATACTATTCCTCAGGATCCCTCTTCCTTTGGGACTGGAAATCATACTATAAAATCAGGATAACTGAACCCCTGGAGCCAGAAGTAATTCTGACTTTCAGAGTTTCTACTCTCTTGACTGAAAGTACTTATCTCTGTCCTTGTAGTATTATCCTTAATTAGGTATGGGCAATGGATTTGCCAAGCAGAATTTGGTCATATGTCTACTGTTAGCACATGAGGTACTTTGTGATTCCATTCTAACTATTTGCTGGGTACCCTTATTATCTTTGGTTTTTGAGTTATTAAAGCTGCTGCTCTTTCTTTCACTACCACTAATCCCACCAGTGGTGTTTTATTCACATGGGCTCCAGGGCAGCATCTTTTCCTATATCACAGATCTCTCTTTCTGAATTTTTGTCTTTGCAAATAACCAACCATTTTCTAACACCAGCTGTAGATTTCATAAGACATAATACTGTATGAAAGAATATATTATGCAGAAATTCCACTTCCAAACAGCAAGTGAGCTAGTGAATATTTCTGACAGATTGTCTCAAAAATGTCCTAATGGTGATGACAGATTTACAGATAAAGAAGATGTGTTTGTGGATATTATGGTACATGGAGGTGATACTGGGCTTCTAGGAACCCCTGGCTCAAAATCTGAGCTCCAAGGCTTGGCTAAGCTCTTGAGAAGCCACATATTGTGGTTCACAGTGGCCAGTGTCAGTGGTCTTCATATCAAGTGATCTGGATCTGAACCGTGGCTCCAAAACTTCCGGATTTTGTGTCCTCAAACATACAAAAAATCCCACCACTGAACTTGGGTTTCCCCATCTGTAAAATGACAGCAATGATGTCTGAGATGCCTCAGAGACTTGTTGATAGAGCACTGATCTTTTAGTAAGGCTCAAACACAAGTCTATGTGATACATTATAAGGGACAGAATGAATATTCTGCTAGTTGAGTAGTGAAGATAATTGATAAAAGAAATAACCAGACACTAAACACAATGTAGCAACCAAAGTATTGTATCTGAGGTCCTGATTTATATATAAGATGTGCTTTCAAAGAAATAGTCCTTCCAGATCTCAGGGAGCTTGTATTCTACTGGGGAAATCGAACACATTCCTAAAAATGAATTTACAGGGCAAATTGAAAGAGAGATAATTCACTGGAGAGTTTCAAGGAGGACTTCTTGGAGGAGATCGAGTGAGAACATGATTGCAAGGTCCTGAGGTGACAAAAATGCATGGGGATACACAGAGCAGCAGATCTCATATTGCTATAAAGCAGGATATCTGAAGGGAAGAGGTATGAAATAAATCTGGAAGAGCAGGTGGGAGGTAGAATATGCTAGGTTTTAAAAGATAGGGTGAGGCAGTTGAATTTAATTCTAGAGAAAATAGGAGCTACCTGATAAAGCTTTTTGAACTGGGAAGTTGTAAGCTGAAGTCTAAGCAGTTGGTGTCAAAATTGGTAAATCTCTGAACCTGGAATCAGGAAGATGAATTCAGATCTGTTCCTTGATATTTGGTGACTGTGTGTCCCTGGACAAGTCACTTAAGTTCCATGGGGGTCTCCATTTCCTCTTTTGTAAAATGGAGATAATGACTTCCCAGAGTTCATTGCAAGGATGAAATAATATATATTCCTCAGTAGCTTTGCAAACCTTCACACTCTATATCAATGTTGCTATTGCTTTTGTTTTTCAATTGTTCAGTCAGGTCTGACCATAGCCAATGTTGTTCATGGAGTTTTCTTGGCAAAGCTAACGCTGGAGTGGTTTGCCATTTCTTTCTCCAATATAAATGCTAACTCTAGATATCATTTTAGGGACTTAGGGAGATTGTTTTGGCCACAGTTTGGAGGACATATTAGTAAATAGAGGACTATAAGCATCCAGATAAATCATTCAATTATTGCAGTAATCCATGTGAGAAATACTAGAGGCTAGAACCAGGGTTATGACTATGAGAATGGAGAGGAGAGGAAGAGTGGGGAAGACGTGGCGGAAGAATCAAAGAAAACTGGGTGTTAATTGACCATTGTGTTAAAATGGCATCCTGTTCTGGTCCCCCTGACCACATCAGTATGATAAGAAAGCTTATAAGTAGCTAGTATAAGGTAACAAGAGGAAGAAGTAAGATTGCAAAGGAAAACATAAAAGTCACCGAATAGCCCATAAATTAACAGAACATAACGGCAAATGGTCTCCTAAATTAGGGGAGCATAGGAGCCACTGGCAACTTATCATAAATTAACTAATAGTATGCATATCCTGAGAGTATGGGCTAAATTAGGGGAAGCTAACTAAGCCTTAATGTAACAGCTCCTCTCTTCTGCTAAGTGCTTATGGTCTATAAACTTCAGATGAGCTTTAGATGTGTAATAAGACCAGTAAAACACCCCCACAGATGTTCGGCAGATGAAGTAACCCCAAGGTGTTACTGATAACTTAGAGGTGACGTGGATATATTAATGAACTAAAACTAAGGTGGCCTGAAGCCTTAGTCTAGCCTTGTCAAATTCTATAAACACAGGACCCCAAACTTCTGCCCCCCAGGATGCCTCCACTTGCTATGGGTGTTACCTGATTGTTCCCAACTCTGTTTGATCATTACATAACTGATTTTGCTCCTCCTTCTCCCAATTTTCACTTCTACCTCTGCCTACTTCCCTCCACCACTCTGTCCCTTGTCTCCACTCCAGTTACTTCTGTACCCCACACTGTTTGCCTCCATTGTCTCAGAAACTTAGCAAAGTGATATTGAAGCATTACTGCTGACTTGCTGCCATCTTGGTCTTTCCTGGTGAATATCCAAAAAAAATGGTATTCACCTAATTCACCCATTTACCTCATGGTTCTCACTCCTTTACAAGTCAGAAGTATGAGAACTGAGACTATGTTCTTAAAGCTAAAACTACCCATATACAAACATAGCATGATGACTTCATATGTAGCAAGGATGGATGGGCAGTTGCAACTTATGTCATTTCCCAAGAGAAGATTTTTCCTCTATTTGGTTCACAATAAACCAATAATTCTATAAATCAATGCAGCTAAGGACATAGGTTAGGGGAGAGAGAATAGAGTGCCAAGAATGACTTTGGGGCTCTGAATCTGGCCACTGAACATAAATGATATAGAAAAGTCTAAAGGAGCATCAAGTTTGAGTTCAGGGGTGGAAATGGAATCAATCCATCCACAAACTGACCCTTATTTATTATCTCCTTTGTGCCAATCATAGTGCTATGCACAAAGGAATAGAAAGATAAAAATAAAACAGACCATATCTTCACAAAGATTACATTCTATTAAAAGAATGTCAAAAGGAAGAAATAAAGTCACATTATTGGTTTATTCATTTTTATATTGTAATGGGACATTTAGGTGGGCATGTCCAACAAGTCTCTGGTTATAAAGGAGGTTCAGGAAGAAGATTGAAGTTGGGTGTATAGATTAGGGAATTATGTACATAGCCATTATTATTAAATGCATAAGTATGAAGGGTGATCTCAACAGGCTAATGAATAATTTGAAACTATATAGTATTATACATATATACATATATATGGATTGCAAGGGTTAAACTTTAGGAGTTCAACAAAAGTAAGGAAAGCACTTAAATAAAACAGTTTAATTTGAGAAGAAGTACATATAGAAAATAGAAAAGGAGGAAAGGTATATTATTACTCTAATACCTTATGACTATGCCTAAATTCCTAATATTTTCTAAAATTTCTAAAACCCTACTTCTGTCTTCTGAGAACAGGTTCTTCTTTCCTAGCAAAACCAGGTCTATCTAACCTACATTATCTAAAATGGCTATCTTCCTAAATAATCACACACTCACTACTCAAGAATTCCTTCAATCAATTTCTACTAACCAACTGTCAATAGTCAACCACTCATAGCAGAAACAGACCTCCTGCTCTCTTGAGATACAGAGGCAAAAGAGCCTTCACTGCCAGCTGTTCCTTCCTTATCTCTCCCCTCATCTCCTTGGTAATGGAATCTTCATCTCTGGCTCACTGACCCCTGTCAGTTCTGCTTTACCTAGAAATCCTGCTCTCCTGCTTCTTGAAGAGCAGAGGGAGAGATTAAGAAAATCCCTCTAACTAATTAACTATATATATATATACATACATACATATATATATAATGTACACAAATATATATATATAATATACACAAATCCTAAATTTGGTTCTGAAATTAAAATGAAGGGTGGGGGAAGAATGGGCTGACGCAGTTTCATATGAAAAACAATCAAATAAATAAGAACAAAGGATTTTAATGGACTGAAAACTTACCATGAAAAAATATGATTTTGAATAATACTTTTCAAAGAAGAAAAAAATGCATGTGCTCATTGTGCTTTCAAAATGGGTGTCAAACTCTTCATGAAGAAGGAAGTTATGCCACAACTCCATATTGCTGTGATCTGAACACAATTGAATGTTCTAAGAACTGGATCATAGTTCAGTTCTGTTTGTGCCATAAGTTAGGCTCTTTTTCTGAAGAGGAAAAGTCTATTACTTTCTAATTTCTGAGAACAGACAGGCTCTTCTTCTATAGGAGAAAGCAGCTAAGGGCTTTACTTGTTGGAAAGGAACTCCCTCTTGAAAAGAATTTAGGCTTAAGTTTCTCAACAGCATTCGAAAAGAGAAAGGCACATCCTACTCTCCATCTTTTGAAGAAAATGATGCAGTCAACGTCTCTAGTTAAAGCTAGATAAAGAATACAGAGAAATGCTTCAAAACCATAAGCTCAAGAAAGCCATACCTAGGCCCAGTCAAAGCACATCCCAAGCACTGTTATTGTTGTCATCACTAGCTTCTGTAGTCGTTGTTGTTATTTAACCTGTGCATAAATGAAGATGATGAGAGCATCTATCTCACAAGCGTAGTTCCTGCCTCTTAGTAGTGGTCATCTCTCGGTGATGGAGAATGACAATTGTCTTTGTGCATTATCATCTATTGATGTACCCTCATGTGGCTTTGAAGTCCAAAGACTGCCTCATAGTAGGTGTTGGATAAGTGCTTATCCTCTTCTCTTCCCTATTGCTAATAACAAACATTTATAGAGAACCTTAAGACTAGTAAAATGTTTCCCGTGAGTTGTGTCCTTTGACTGTCACAATAGGCCTGTATGGTCGTGCTATTACTATTTCCACTTTACAGACAAAGAAACTTAATCTGAGAGGATAACTTGCTCCATATCAAGCAGTTATGAAGCATTTGATGCAAGGCTTGACTTCATCTTGTTCATTCCAAGTGCAGTGCTCTGTTGGCCATTCAGCCCTGGTCATTTGAAATCCCAAAGGAGAAAGAGCCAATCAGCGCCCTTTCAATGCCCCTACATGTGTGTGTCCTGCTCACATGTATTCCCTTTGCATGGACCTCCCCACACAGATATTTTATAAGTTCGTCCACTTTCCCATTGAAAGACAATCCATTTATGGGAAAAGCAAATGGTCACTTTGCCCTTTATTGCTAGGATATTCCAGAAAAAAACTTAACTAAATAGATTCTCTTGTTTAATGGGAAAACTAAATACATTTGTGGAGGATTGTGAACTTGGGCTCTTGAGAGAGCATAAGTGGACGAGCTATCTTAATCTTGAGACATGTTGTAGAGCTTGTTGGCATCTGCTTCTGGAAGGTTTCCCCAAGTGTTACATTAAAAAGGGACAGAATCTGAGCTGGTAACAGATCTTGCAAGTCCAAATATAGCATTCTTCCAATTGCACCCTTCTTTGTCTTATTGAATTAATTATTCTGAAAATCTTTTTTTTTCAATTACATGTAAACAATAATTTATTTATATAATTTAAATTCCAAACACAAGTGTGATCATGTAAAACATAATTCCATATTAGTTATGGTTTGAAAGAAAACAAACCAAAACCAAGAAAAATGAAGACTTTTTTTAACTACACTTTAATCTGCACTCAGATTCCATCAGTTCTTCCTTTTGAAGTGAATAACATTTTTCATCATAAATCCTTGTAGATTGTTTTGGATCATTTGCATCATTGAGAACTGCTAAGTTGTACTGCTCCTGTGTATACTGTTCTGCTGGTTCTGCTCATTTTACTTTGTATCATTCTTGTAAGGTTTTCCAAGTTTTTCAGTACCCTTCACATCACTTTGCATGAAGAATATCCCAGCACAATCATATACCACAACATGTTCAGCTATTCCTTAATTGGTGGACACGCTCTTAACTTCCAATTCTTAAACATCCCCCAAAAGGAATTGCTATAAATGTTTTTGACAATATAAGACTTTTCCTTTTTTTTTTTTTAATCTATCTGGGACACAGACCTAGTGGTGGTACTTTTAGATCAGAGGGTATATCTGGTTTTACAGTTCTTTGGGCATAGTTCAAAATAGCTTTCCAGAATGTTTGGATGAATTTACAACTCCACTAATAGTGTTTTATGTCCCAGATTTCCTACATCCCTTCAAACATTGGTCATAATGGCTTTTCTACTATATTAAAAATATTCATACCAGCAAATCTGATGTGGTGCCTCAGACTCGTGTTGATTTGCATTTCTCTACTCAGTAGTGATTTAGAGAAATTTTTTTCATATGACTATAGATAGCTTTGATTTATTCTGTTCATGTCCTTTGCCAGTTTGTCAATTATAGAATATAAATTTGACTAAATCCTTTATATATTTGAGAAATGAAGTCTTTGTCATAGAAAATTATAATTTTTTTCACAGATATGGTTAATGTGTACTTCCTTCTTATTCTCTCTCTCTCCTCTTTCAATTTGTTCTTCCTCAGAAATATTTTATGTCTCACCACCACTTCCCCCAATCCATCCTCCTTTCTACTAGCACCCACCCTCCTCTTATTCATTTCTCTCCCTATTTCCCTTTAGGATATTTAGGATATTTTTATATTCAATTGAGTGTGAATGTTATTCTTTCTTTGAGTCAATTCTGATGAAAGTTAGGTTCAATGTAATGGACGTCTCCATTAATGGCGGTGTAATGTCCCTGAACAATTTGCAGGGATCCAGGAGAAAAAAACACCATTCATAAGCAAAGGATAAACTATGGGAGTGGAAACACCGAGGAAAAGCAACTGCCTGAATACAGCGGTTGAGGGGACATAACAGAGGAGAGACTCTAAATGAACACTCTAATGCAAATATTATCAACAAAACAATGGGTTCAAATCAAGAAAACATCTAATGCCCAGTGGACTTATGCGTCGGCTATGGGGGGTGGGGGGTAGGAAAAGAAAATGATCTATTTCTTTAACGAATAATGCTTGGAAATGATCAAATAAAATATATTAAAAAAATGAAAAAAAAAGAAAGTTAGGTTCAAGCACTCTCTGCCATTTCCCCCTTCATTTTAAAAGCCTTTTTGTGCCTTTTTATCTGAGATAATTTATCTGATTCTACTTTTCCTTCCTTCTTCTCCCAGGAAATCCCTCTTTGCAACACATTAGTTGTCTGTTTTTACATATTATCCCATCATAGTCAATTGACATCCATGCCCTCAATCTTTGGTATATACCTTCTAACTTCCCTAAAAATGATAAGATTCTTAGGAGTTACAAGTATTACCTTTGCATCTAGGAATCTAAACTCTTAATCTTATCTCATCCCTTATATTTTCTGCCTACCTTTTCATGCTTCTTTTGTGTACTAATTGAAAATAAAATTTTCTGTTCTGTTCTGTTTGGTCTTTTCCTCAGGAATATTTGAAAGTCCTCTATTTCATTGAATATCTATTTTTCCCCTGAGAGATGATACTTACTTTTGCTGGATATATGATTCTTATTTGTAATCCAACATAGTCAGCTCTCCAGAATATCATTTTATAGAATTTTTTGATTATTAACAAGAAGCTGATAAATCTTGTGTTAGCCTGACAATAGTTACATGTTATTTGAATTATTCATTTCTGGCTTCTAGCCATATTTTTAATTATCCTGGAAGCTGTGAATTTTGACTAAAAGATTCCCAGGAATTTTCATTTTAAGATCTTTTTCAACAGAAGATAAGTAGATTCTTTTAATTTCTATTTACCCTTTTGTTCTGATATAGTAAATTTATTTGATTATATCTTGAAATATAACATCTAGGCTTCTTTTTCATCATGACTTTTAGCTAGTTCAAAAAAATCTTAAATTATCTCTCCTGGATGAGGAGAGGATACTCCCCCCACCCCAAATAAAAAAATACAGATTATCTTTCTTTTCTTTATTTTGTTTTATTTTTAATTTTTTAATATCTTGTGGCATCATTAACTTCCACTTAGAACTGAAATATTTTCTTTATTGTGCTTTTGTACCTCCTTTTCAATTGGGCTAAATAGATTTTTAAGTGGTTTTCTTAAATGTATTTTGTACATTATTTCCCATCTAACTCTTCTGTTTTAAGAAGTTCTTCCTTAAAGTATATTTTTATGCCTCTTTTACCATTTGGGAAATTCTATTTTTCAAGTTATTATGTTCTATAAAATTTTTGTACCACCCTTTACCAAGGTATTGACTCTTCCCTCTACAACAATTTCTTACAAAGCTCATTTCCCCCCCAACTTTTCCTCTTCCTCCCTTATTCCATTTTTAAAAATCCTTTTTGAGCTCTCTTAGGAATTCTCACTGGGCCTGAAACCAACTCAAAATTTCCTTTGAGACTTTGTTTGTAGCTCTTTGTTCTGTTCCTTGCACATTTTCCTCTTCCCCATATCCATGATAACTTTATGTGGTATCTTTCTTTGTTGTTTGATCATTTCCCAAGCCTATTTCTGGATTTTTAACTCATATTTTTAAAACTCCTTTCTTCTCTTAGAATTGTTACTAAATATTGGTTCCAAAGCAGAAGAGTGGTAAGGGCTGGTAATCAGGGTTAAGTGACTTTCCCAGGATCACATAGCTAGGAAGTATCTGAGGTCAGTTTTGAACCCAGAACTTCTTGTCTCCAGGCCCAGCTCTTTCCACTGAGCTGCCTAGCAGCTCCTGACCTTTATGTTAAAGTTAAGCTCTGCTTCCAGGGTGGAGGGGGCACTGTCCCCAGCTTTAGGCTTTTTGTGCTTCTGTTTTCCAAATTAGTTCTAGGGGACCATAGATTTTGGGGACTTTCAAACGAGTATGATTACAAGAGAGATGTACTAACTGTTCTTCTGGCCTGTGCTCCAAGTTTGTGAGTGATCAAAAGCACTCACCTCCACACCAAAACTGACCAATGACCCTGCTCCTGCCAGAGTGTCTCCTTTTCCTAAGACAGCAACCCAGAATAACATATAGGAACCCTGACAATGTCCTGCACTGACGGCCAGCAAGGGGTACCCCGTAATCTCCTTCTTACCAGCTTTTAGACCCCCTTACCATGTGTGGGCTGAGAGCTCTGAAAGTCACTGCTGATTAAGTCAACCTCTTGGCCCTCAAGGTCTATTGCTGTCTTACTGGGGTGTGACTTGCCCTGACCTAAGCTTCATGCTCACCCCAGGGACACAGACTTTTCCTGCTGAGTTGTCTTGGGAAGAAAGATGTCCCCATGTCTCTTTGTTGGTTCTGCTGTCCCATACTTTGTTTTGAAGCATTATTTTAAAATTATTTGGAGGGGCATTTGGGAAAGATTAGGAGAGTCTTTCTCTTTCTCTTCCACTTGGCTTCCCCATCAATTACTTTCTTTGGCTAGTTTTGACTTCTAGCACTAGATATAAGGAAATCGCATACTCGAGAGTCCAGGGGAGATAGTTTATTCTTTCTTTCATGTCTGCTAAAACTCAGGGTGATCAAAAGCATCCTCAAGTGCTTTGCTAGCTCTAGTCTTTTAGGGAGAAATCTCCTTCTTACCCCAGATCACTTTATTGCGGAGCCTGACTAAAAGGAGCTGACTTCTGGCTACCATCTGTGTGATCTACACCTCCCTTTGGGTGATTACTGTCTGTTTCATCCTTTTCCTGCCTCCCTTTCAGCTCCTGAAAGTTGTTCCTGTCTGTCTCCCACAGTAAGCACCAGGCCTCCCCTCTGTTCACGTTTACTGCTATCTTCCAACCTGCTCCTCTGCTATTAGCAACTCCTTTTCCTTTGCTACTTGAGAATCCCTAACTCATTTCATATCTGTCACTTCCCTCTTCTGAAGACACATTCTGACCCTGTCGCTTTCACTAAGTATCAGCCCATTCTCAACATGCTTTCCTGCAGGCAACAATCTCCAAACTCCCTAAGCACCTCTTGTCTCTGTGTGTCTGTAATTGATTTCCAACTGGGTCTTTCTTTGGGCGGCCTTTATGGTCCTCCCTAGAAAATAGTCATCTTGCAAGTGACGGGAATCATTCTTCCTCTCCAATTACCCTTGGTCCTTGGTCAAGGCCACCGCAGCTACAGTCAAGAAATGACTTCCCATCTCCATTTTTTGCTGAGTGACTTTATTGGTTGTAATGGGCATTCACTCTTGGTGCCAATTTCTTATTCCAGGAGAGTTTATACATGTCCTCATAAAGCCTTAAAATCAAAAAAGCAATCTTAAGGTTAGACATGAACATAGAGGGAGTTAGCCTAAGTGTGACTGAACCAACAGTCTCTCCAAATCATATTAAAAAGTTGTCCCCAGGGGCAGCTGGGTAGCTCAGTGGATTGAGAGTCAGGCCCAGAGACAGGAGGTCTTGGGTTCAAATCTGGCCTAAGACACTTCCCAGATGGATGACCCCCTGACAAGTCTCTTGACCCCCATTGCCTAGCCCTTACTACTCCTACTCTTCTGCCTTGGAACCAATACACAGTATTGACTCCAAGATAGAAGGTAAGGGTTTAAAAAAAGTTGTCTCCCAGATTTGTTTTGAGACTTATAATTATGAACAAATCATTCACTCTCCTGGCAGAGCACCAGCCTGTTGGGCAGTTGTGTTTGTTAAACCCCACCTCTCTTACTAAACATGCCTCTTTATTACATTTTCCTATTGCTTCTAGTTTTATGCCCTCTTGTAAAGTATTTAGTCATTCAATCAATAAGCATTAAGTGCCAGACACTGTTATTTGTTGGGGATGTGAAGACAAAACTAAACCAGCCCCTGCCTTCAAGGTTCATGGATTGAATTTTCTATTTATGTATGAGGGAATGGGTTGGTGAGGTAGCAATAAACAATATGTTATCAGATGAGTAAATATATCATTTATTAAACACCACAGTAGATATTTCATGGTTTTGAGTAGCGATTAATGACTGGGGTGATCAAGAAGGATCTATGAAAGAAGATCATTCTTTTTTTTTTTCAGTTTTTGGATTAATTTATTTAGTCAATTTAGAACATTATTCCTTGGTTACAAGAATCACATTATTTCCTTCCCTTCCCTCCTCCCACCCTTCTCACAGCTGATGTGCAGTTTTATTGGGTATTACATGTGTCCTTGATCAGAACCCATTTCCATGTTTTTGGTGTTTGCATTAGGATGTTCATTTAGAGTCTACATCCCCAGCCATATCCCCATGACCCATGTGTTCAAGCAGTTGTTTTTCTTCTGTGTGAAACTTATAAATTTAAAGACTTTGAGGGATTTGCAATGAAGAGGATCACAGAATTAATGGACTAATGAATTAAAATTGTGGGTAATGTATTAAAACACAAAACAACATAACACATTCACATAAACATAAACATATTTACTACCATAGAATTGGAAAAGAAGTATTCAAGCAAAATGATATGAGAAGATTTGAAAGTGGCAAGTATATTGCATGCAACAGTAACAAAATACTAACAGTAACATTGACATTACACTAGCAAAACAACATAACATGTGAAGATTGTAACAATGAAGGTACTTAGCTCTTCCTTTATTGTAAAGATTAAATTGTAATCCCCTTTCTAGTTTTAGATTTTAATCCCCAAAGTGTAAACCCAATATTTATTTATTTATTTTTTAATTTTATAGTATTTTATTTGTTCATTTCCATGCATTTTTCATTAAAGACAAAGATCATTTTCTTTTCCTCCCTCCCACCCCCCGTGGCCGACGCGTGATTCCACTGGTATCATATGTGTTCTTGACTTGAACCCATTGCCATGTTGTTAGTATTTGCATCAGAGTGTTCGCTCCGAGTCTTTCCTCTGTCATGTCCCCTCAGCCATTGTAGTCAGGCAGTTGCTTTTCCTCGGTGTTTCTATTCCCTCAGTTTGTCCTCTGCTTTTGGATAGTGTTTTTTTCTCCTGGATCCCTGCAAGTTGTTCAGGGACATTACACCACCACTAATGGAGAAGTCCATTATATTCGATTATACCACAGTGTATCAGTCTCTGTGTACAATGTTCTCCTGGTTCTGCTCCTCTCGCTCTGCATCACTTCCTGGAGGTTGTTCCAGTTCACATGGAAATCCTCCACTTTATTATTCCTTTGAGCACAATAGTATTCCATCACCAACATATACCACAATTTGTTCAGCCATTCCCCAATTGATGGGCATTCTCTCGTTTTCCAGTTTTTGGCCACCACAAAGAGCACAGCTATAAATATTTTTGTATAAGTCTTTTTGTCCATTATCTCTTTGGGGTACAAACCCAGCAGTGCTATGGCTGGATCAAAGGGTAGACATTCTTTTATCGCCCTTTGTGCATAGTTCTAAATTGCCCTCCAGAATGGCTGGATCAGTTCACAACTCCACCAGCAATGAATTAATGTCCCTACTTTGCCACATCCCCTCCAGCATTCATTACTTTCCATAACTGTCATGTTAGCCAATCTGCTAGGTGTGAGGTGATACCTCAGAGTTGTTTTGATTTGCATCTCTCTGATTATAAGAGGTTTAGAACACTTCTTCATGTGCTTGTTAATAGTTTTGATTTCTTTATCTGAAAACTGTCTATCCATGTCCCTTGCCCATTTATCAATTGGGGAATGGCTTGATTTTTTGTACAATTGATTTAGCTCTTTATAAATTTGAGTAATTAAACCTTTGTCAGAGGTTTTTATGAAGATTTTTTCCCAACTTGTTGTTTTCCTTCTGATTTTAGTTACATTGGTTTTGTTTGTACAAAAGCCTTTTAATTTGATGTAGTCGAAATTATTTATTTTACATTTTGTGATTCTCTCTATGTCTTGCTTGGTTTTAAAGTCTTTCCCTTCCCAAAGGTCTGACATGTATACTATTCTGTGTTTACCCAATTTATTTATGGTTTCCTTCTTTATGTTTAAGTCTTTCACCCATTTTGAATTTATCTTGGTGTAGGGTGTGAGGTGTTGATCTATTCCTAGTCTCTCCCACACTGTCTTCCAATTTTCCCAGCAGTTCTTATCAAATAGTGAATTTTTGTCCCAAGACCTGGGATCTTTGGGTTTATCGTATACTATCTGGCTGAGGTCGCTTTCCCCCAGTCTATTCCACTGATCCTCCTTTCTGTCTCTTAGCCAGTACCAAATTGTTTTGATGACTGCTGCTTTGTAATATAGTTTGAGGTCTGGGACTGCTAGGCCCCCCTCATTAGTGTTTTTTTTTTTTCATTATTTCCCTGGATATCCTTGATCTTTTGTTATTCCAAATGAACTTTGTTATGCTTTTTTCCAAATCAGTAAAGAAATTTTTTGGGAGTTCCATGGGTATGGCACTAAATAGATAAATAAGTTTGGGCAGGATAGTCATTTTTATTATGTTGGCTCGTCCTACCCATGAGCAGTTAATGTTTTTCCAATTGCTCAAGTCTAGTTTTAGTTGTGTGGCGAGTGTTTTGTAGTTGTGTTCATATAGTTCCTGTGTTTGTCTTGGGAGGTAAATTCCTAGGTATTTTATTTTGTCTAAGGTGATTTTGAATGGGATTTCTCTTTCTAGTTTTTGCTGCTGAGCTGTGTTGGAGATATATAGAAAAGCTGATGACTTATGTCGGTTTATTTTGTATCCTGCAACTTTGCTAAAGTTGTTGATTATTTCAATTAGCTTTTTGGTTGAATCTCTAGGATTCTTTAAGTAGACCATCATGTCATCTGCAAAAAGTGATAACTTGGTCTCCTCCTTGCCTATTTTGATGCCTTCAATTTCTTTTTCTTCTCTAATTGCTACTGCTAGTGTTTCTAGTACGATGTCAAATAATAGAGGTGATAATGGGCATCCTTGTTTCACTCCTGATCTTATTGGGAATGCATCTAGTTTATCCCCATTGCAAATGATATTAGCTGATGGTTTTAGATATATACTGTTTATTATTTTTAGGAATGACCCTTCTATTCCTATGCTTTCTAGTGTTTTTAATAGGAATGGGTGTTGTATTTTATCAAAGGCTTTTTCTGCATCTATTGAGATAATCATGTGGTTCTTGTTGGTTTGCTTGTTAATGTGGTCAATTATGTGGATGGTTTTCCTAATATTGAACCAGCCCTGCAACCCTGGTATAAATCCTACTTGATCATGGTGGATGACCCTTCTGATCACTTGCTGGAGTCTTTTTGCTAGTATCCTATTTAAGATTTTTGCATCTATATTCATTAGGGAGATTGGTCTATAGTTTTCTTTCTCTGTTTTTGACCTGCCTGGTTTTGGAATCAGTACCATGTTTGTGTCATAAAAGGAGTTTGGTAGAACTCCCTCTTTGCTTATTATGTCAAATAGTTTGTATAGTATTGGGATTAACTGTTCTCTGAATGTTTGATAGAATTCACTGGTGAATCCATCAGGCCCTGGGGATTTTTTCTTAGGAAGTTCTTTGATGGCTTGGTGGATTTCATTTTCTGATATGGGATTATTTAAGAATTCTATTTCCTCTTCTGTTAGTCTAGGCAGTTTGTATTTTTGTATATATTCATCCATATCACTTAAATTGGTATATTTATTGCCATATAATTGGGCAAAGTAATTTCTAATGATTGCCTTAATTTCCTCTTCCTCAGAGGTGATGTCCCCCTTTTCATCTTTGATGCTGTTAATTTGCTTTTCTTCCTTCCTTTTTTTAATTAGATTGACCAGTACTTTGTCTATTTTGTTTGTTTTTTCAAAGTACCAGCTTCTTGTCTTATTTATTAAATCAATGGTTCTATCACTTTCAATTTTATTAATTTCTCCCTTAATTTTTAGGATTTCTAGTTTGGTTTTCTGCTGGGGGTTTTTAATTTGGTCACTTTCGAGTTTTTTTATTTGCATTTCCAATTGATTGATCTCTGCTCTCCCTAGTTTGTTAATATATGCACTCAAGGATATGAATTTACCTCTGATTACTGCTTTGGCTGCATCCCAAAAGGTTTGAAAGGATGTCTCGACATTGTCATTTTCCTCGATGAAATTATTAATTGTTTCTATGATTTCTTCTCTAACTAAATGATTTTGGAGTATCATATTGTTTAGTTTCCAATTAGTTTTTGATTTGGTTTTCCCTGTACCATTACTAATCATTATTTTTATTGCCTTGTGGTCTGAGAAGGCTGCATTTATTATTTCTGCTTTTCTGCATTTGTGTGCCATGTTTCTGTGACCTAATGTATGGTCAATCTTTGTGAATGTGCCATGTGGTGCTGAGAAGAAGGTGTATTCTTTTTTATCCCTATTTATTTTTCTCCATATGTCTATTAATTCTAATTTTTCTAAGATTTCGTTCACTTGAAAGAAGATGATTCTTGAAGAGAAGGCTTCCAGAGGATCAGGTCTAATTCTTCTCTTCCATGGCAAAGCCCCATATATAGCCCCATATACAAAGGGATCTAATTGAGCCAACTTTTCTCTTCCCTATGTGATCTATCCCTAGACTCTTCAAATTATTTTCATATAATAAATTCTCAAGTTTCTGCATCATCTCAGACCCTCTCACTGGTTGCCCCTTATTCACTTATGTATCAGGTTTTGTCTCCCTTTCCAGACCCACATTATTTCTATAGGCTTCTGAATTAGGGACTTTATTTTATGCACAAAGACTTTGACAAGGTCTCACACATGGTGCAGATGGATTCAAAGTTGAACAATGGCTTGTTCACACTCAGTTCTGATTCTAGGACTCAATAGAGAAGTCTTTTTCCCTTAGCAAATGTCATTTATTTCAAGTGGAGTGAGTTTACCAATGAAGTCCCTTCCTGGGTACATGCCAAAAGTTATGTTATATATAGTCTTTAGCATTTTAGTCTTAGAGCCAGAAACACTTGGTATAAGTCTTGTCTAAGAGAGGGATGCAGAGAAAGTCACTTAGCTGCTCACTGATCTACACAATCCTATGATATTGAAATTTGCTCAGAAAATGTTAAGACTCAAATTGGTAAAGAGTTTCCTCAACTGGGAGTTCCCAGGTCTAGACTCTAAATTTGTGTCCCTTATCTCTCTTCCAATGGATAACAAATTCTTTAAGAGCAAGGATAGTTTCATTTTTGTTTCTAGGTTTTCAGCCAATAGCAGACGGCCCAGAAAATAGTAAATTTTTTTATTATTAATTGATTGGCTGATTAGTAGTCCATGTGGTCCATTGGAATCTTTGTGGAATCCAGAGACTACAAGGAGGGTCCCAGAATATCAGATGATCCCCACCTCTTAAACTTCTGATGTGGCACAAGGAAGAGAAATGAAGAATGTGTAGATATGGTGGACAGTGATTTTCATCACTGAAACTATTACCCATATAAATAAGATTAAAAATCCTTTGGTTCATCAATGTATAGATAATGATGTTATCATCTAATACTTCCTAAAAGCCCTTGGAAAGAATGTAAAGAAAAGCTGCTCATGGAAATATCAACATTAAGATCAATTATGATTTCTGTGTACATATCTAATTCTTGTCAAGAAATGAACTAGTAAGGGAAATAATAGCAAAACTTCTGTCTGGTTTCCATTAAAATGTTTCTAACAACATCATTGCAAGGGGCAGCTCCTACTCCAGGAAAAGAGATGCTTAATAGCTGGAAACATTTTGTCCTTAGTGGACTCACCATTGTGTCCCTGATTTTACAGATCTCTTCCTGTTCAAGGATCACTGACTCAGTTCTGGAAGGACCCTCAGAGGAACCTGACCCAAACCTGATTGAGAATCCCCTCCATAAGAGCCCTGACAAATGGTCATTCAGGCTCCATTTAAAGGACTCTATGAGCAGAAGCCCACAGACACTCTTAAGATAGGTCTAAAATATTTGCACACTGGTTACCTTGAAAAATCATCTAACTATATTCCTTAAGTATTTGTCCCAAGTGAATAACTGAGTCTCCTCTCTCCTCTCCTCACCATCTCTCTGCCTCTCTACCTCTCTCTTTTTCTCTCCCTTTTTCTCTTACCCTCTCTCCTCTCTCCCTCCTTCTGTCTCCCTCTTTATCCTCTTTCCTTTGTCTCTGTATATGTCACTGTTAACCATCCTCTGACTATCTGGCTCTGTCTGTCTATGTCTTTTTCTTTTTGTCTCTGTTTCAGACTGTGTCTTTTCTTTATTTTTCTATCTCTTTCTCTCTGAAGAAGATTTGATAGGTGAGAAGTTTAAAGAAGCACTGGGGAAGAAGATGAACATCTTTATTTTGGGAGCTTTAACTGTTTGATCCTGACTCTGATCCTTACTATCTTTGTGAAATTAATCAATAATGTCATCTCTCAGAGTCTCAGGCTCCAAAGTTGGAAAATGGAGCAATGCCCATACCTCCACAGGTGAATTACTATAAGGAAGGGGTTTTGTATATTTGCAAACACCACAGAAAGCTCATGTGTTTTTTTTTAAACCTTACCTTCTGTCTTAGAATCAATACTATATAGAGACATAGCTAACAAGTGTCTGAGGTCAAATTTGAACCTAGGACCAGCTATCTTTAGGCCTGGTTCTAAATTCACTGAGCTACCCAGCTGACCCCACAAACCTCAGTTCTTCAGGATATAATTTAGAATAGTTAGAGAAGAGATATTTTAATAAATTATCACTTGAAGATGTAGAACATAAGAAAACTTAGCACCATTTTCTTATTTCCTCATCTCTCTGTTCTGGTCCTGACCTTTTTTCTTCTATAGTCCCCTTTTTGAATCAGTAAATAATGTACTGATGGGATGTAGAGAAGGTGGGAATGACTTAAGCTATAGACCCAAATACCAAATGTGTAGAAAGCCCAATAGTATAGTGGAAAACCAAATACACTTGGCCTCAGAGGAAACACATGTGCCATCTCTACCTTTGAAACTCACTGGCTAGGAAATTATGGAGTCATTTATCCTCTTTGTGATTTTATGCTTTATCAATTAAAATAGAAGCAATAAAGAGCAGAACTGGGAGGTTCAAAGGAGATACTATAAAAAAGTTATTTTCCAAATCATAATATTCTATAATGAACATTAGCTGTTGTAATAGAAGATCTGAGTGAAATGGGGAAATCAATGTCAGGTGGAATTTGTAACCAGAAGAATAATTTTAAGTTGGATTTACTCAAATACAATAAAGTCACTTCTAACCTTTATATTATAGAATATATATTCAATCATCTAAAGGTTGAACAGACATCCAAATCATCTTTTTACATAAGGTGGAGAGAGAGAGAGAGAGATAGAGATAGAGAGAGAGAGAGAGAGAGAGAGAGAGAGAGAGAGAGAGAGAGAGAAAGAGAGAGAGATGGATGGATAGACAGAAAGAAAGAAAGATAGATAGATAGATAGATAGATAGATAGACAGACAGACAGACAGACAGACAGACAGATAGATAGATAGATAGATAGATAGATAGATAGATAAATAGATAGATAGTAGGCAGATAGGCATATATTAGGCAGAGATAGAAGTGATAGACAGATAGATGAGGGATAAAAATAGAAAAACAGATGGTAGATGAATAGAAACAAAGATATATATATATATATGTATATATATAGGTATGTAGATAGGTATATTGATTACTTGATAGATGGAGGGATAGAAGATTTTTATTTCACACTTACTATGTGCTAGGCAATATGTTAATTGATATAAGTAAGAAAGAATATCTCTGCTTTCAGAGAACTTGCATTCTAATGGGGAAAGACAATACATAATGGAAAGATGGGGGAAATATAAGGTTGATGGATTACCAGAGCAGCTGAATACCTTGGAGAAGAATCAGAAGCATGGATACAGTGACAGTCCAGATCCCAATAAGATAGGTACAAAGGAGTCATATCAGATCCCACTGGATTTCTAAGATTGCAGTTCAAGGTTCTAGAAGAGAAGCAGTTGCCAAGATGTCTCCAGAAGAGATGTTTAGGAATACTATTTAAAAATCAGGAAGGGTCTTAGAATATATGTTAAAATGTATGTAAGCAGCAAGTTCCTGAGAAGTCAGTGCCAGGCACTAAATGAAGAACCCAGAGTCACTCCTGACATTTGATTTCTAACCGTGGTTTGTCCCCTCTCTCTCCATCTCCTTGCTTGGCACTCCAATCTTCATCTTTCCTTCATCAATCTGCGAACAAGCGACCAGCCCTCCCAAGCTTGATGCTAATTCTCTTAAGTAAAATTCTTCCTCACATTCAGCATCCCAGAATGTTATTTCTAGAAGCAATTACTGCTTTCTTTTAGCCTAAACCTTTTGTTTTGGAAAGGAGGGAACTAAGACTGAATGAGTTGAAATAACTTACCTGATAGAATATAGTGAGATGAAGAGTCAAGCCTCAAACCAGTACCTTCTGTCTCCAAATCCAAAGCAACTTTTACTGTGCATTTTAATCTAATCTAATCCAATGGAACACACTGTTATTAAGCAGTTATTGTTTTGGCACTTCATATACTCTGAGTAGTCTGAAATCTCTCAGCTTCCTGATGAGGATGCCACTTAATGAAAACATAGTTTGGGTCTAAAAACAGATACAGCAATAAATGGTTATGAATAGAGATAGGTATGTGTATAAATGTAATATAGAGACAGAGCCAGATGCAGATAAAGATAGTGATGGAAAGAGAGTGATAGGGAAATGGAAGGAAAGATAAGTGGTACAATATGGATGAAGGGGGTGTTAGAAACTTTATGGTTGGACTGAATATTTAATTGGTCACCAGGGATTTAATTTCTAAATCCTAAAATGAATTACTTAAGTAAATGGAATTTATGGTAGTTTATTTTTACAATAGAAGGAAGATATTAAGGAAGAGAGAAAAGAGGAGAGAAAGAGGGAGGGTGGGAGAAAGCACTGGCTTCCTCTAAACCTGTTAGAAATTCTAAGGCACCAGTCAGGGGAAAGGAGTCTCAAGACAATGGGCCTTTCTCAGAGGTTCACACCTCCAGAAAGGGCAAGGAAAGAAGTCAGCCTTTACACTCACCACAGTGACTATCTAAAAGGAAAGCAGTCTGAGTTCTCCAGCAAGAGCTCCTTTAGGGGTCCAGTTATACAGCCAAGTGTCTTCACTCCAAGTCTGTCTTCCCTCCATATCCCAGTGACTGATCCATGAATGATCCCCATGTGTCTCTGTTTCCACTATTTAAAGACTTTTTTCTCTTGTGTCACCTCCCCTAAATTTTTCATCTACCAATCACAGAAGATGCTCCTCTCCAGGACTGCCCACTCTTTCACACTTGGGTCACATACCTCCCATTCAATGTATGAAATGGGTGTTCATACCTTTTGTGGTTAGTTCATACATTTTTGTGGTTAAAATGAGTAGATCTACTTTAAGTAGTGGGTTTACACTTAAGGCATTAGAATCTAAAAATAGACAGGGGATTACAATTTAATCTTTACAATAAAGGAAGAGCTAAGTAACTTCATTGCTACAATCAGGGGAGAGCCAAATCCAATCTTCACAGGAGGGAGTGAGATAGAAAGAGGGGGAGGGAGAATACTTGGAAAGAGAGAGCTAAAGAGGTAAGGATTGAGATAGAGATAAGAAATTTTCCTGCCTCCTGACCATTTGGGAAGATTATTAATTAAATTTTAATTTGTTTCTCTATTCCCTGAAAGGTCTTTTTCTCCTTGTGGTATAATGGCAGGTTCCAGGCTGCTCAAAAGGTATAAAACACAAAAGAAGCAAGCTGAGTTGAGCTCACATATGCCTAGATGTTGGTCCTGAGCCAATCAAGCAATCAACATGTATTTGAGAACCAATGAAATACCAGACACCATGAGAAGTGCTGGGGATACAAATCCCCTGACCTTTGCTCACAAAGAGCAGGCATTGCTATGCAGAGACTATTGTAAATCTTGAAATTTCTCAGACTTGTGAATGTTAAAAATTTCCCCATTGGGGAATTCTCAATCAGAGCAATTCCCTACTGGGAACATTCCACATTTGGATGTGAGAACTGTATTTAGATTAGAAATGGGAAGACCTCTACTCCACCCGTACTTAAGGACTGCTTTAGGGGAAAAAACTCCTTGCTAAACAATGAGGGTACTTGGGCCCATACTTATAATGAGGCAAGGAGTTCTTTGAGCCATGCCTGTTTTTAGAATTGATACAAAGGGATGCTAGGTACCTATAAAGGTCGGGCAACTTGTAAACTTGCCAGGAGCAAAGAGGTGAAAACTTATTAAGAGGTTTTCTCTTGAGGGGATTAGTCCACTCAGCTGTGTTTTCTCTGGTTCAGACTTACTGAGGGGATTAGCCAACTTAGCTGGGAATTCAGAATGGGCAGTCCTTTAGAAAACATCTACAGTGATTGGTAGATGTAAGGACTTAGGGGAGGTGACATAGGAGAAAACCCCCTATATAAGAAAAAGCAGAATCTCTTGAAGAACAATCCTTTTGGAGATCTCTTGAGTTGCTTTTGGAGGCTTTTAGAAGGAAATTCTTTTGGAGATCGCTTGAGATGAGCTCTTGGAGGAATTCTCTAAGGAGGTCTCTCAAGGGAGGCTGACTCTGGCTGGAACTCCCTCTGGGGAGACTCTGTCCCTCTGAATCCTTGCTTAGACAGACCTTGTGGTGAGTGATAAAAGACTGACTGACTGATCTCTCTCTCTTAAGACTCAGGTCTAGGCGATGTTGGCTTAAGGCCCTTCATACTTATACTTTTTTCTCTCTCTCTCTTTCTTTAATTCCTCATTGCATTATTAATTAAATTCTCTATACAACCCAGTTGACTTGAGTATATTCATAATTGGGAATATTTTCCTGGCGACCACCTTATATTTGATTTAAAACTAAACACTGTGGTGAAAACATATTTTCTGTGGTCACAGTTTACTCACCCACTCTTATATCTACTACAATTTATAACTTCCACTATTTTACTCACTACAGTTTACAACCTCAATTATTATAAATATTACACTATATGTACTCATAGCATATACACCAGTGATATGTAAAAATTATATACATAACATATTTACATATGTATTAATATTCATGTATATATATGTGCAAAAAGTAGTTAAAGGCAAGGTACTAGGGAACAGAGAGAAGGACAGTTGGAGATATTGTGAAAGATTTTGTGTATATTAGAAGATACTGTCTGAGATCAATTTTAAAGGAAATGGCTCAATTCATTGGATAGAAAGAGGAAGTCCATTCCAGGTCTGGGGAACATCCATTGTAAAATACGGAGACAAGAAATGGCATGTCCAATTTATAGAACAGTATAATTTAACCAAAGGATATTTCATGTTCTTTGCAAATCTCCCCGACTCATGCATGCCTTAAGCCCTTAGTACTTGAATAGCCTCATATTTCCAAAGCACTTCACAGTTAACTAAGTGTTGCCCTCCAAAACCCTCCATTAGATAGGCCAGAGAGGAAATATCAGACAAAGATGAGTCGGTGAGTGGTTGTTGTTCTCCATATTCAAAAGGGACCAGAATTACATCACTGGGTTGGGGGTCAATGCAGAGTATATCCAACCTTGACTTATGTGACAAATATGAACTTGGAAGGTTCTGTCATAGTCTGGCCACCAATAGGCTGTGTGAACACTTGGGCTTTGGATATTTCTAAATTTGTGCTTCTCACGTTTCTTTTGAGTACTGAGATTCCACCTTGCCTCTAGAACACAACACCTTCTTTGACATGGGTACACCATGGAGGAAGGCCATGTGCCAATGTCTTCCATTTCTCACAGCTGATAACCAAGTTCTTTAGAGAGAACTTGAGAGTCTTCCTGTATAGCTTCTTCTGACTTCCATGTGAGTACTTGCCTTATGTGAGTTCTCCATGAAATAGTCTAGTATTTTATTTTATTTTTTATTAATTAATTAAGAAAAATTTTCCATGGTTCCACGATTCATGTTCTTTCCCTCCTCCCCTCCCCCTCCATAGCCAATGTTCAATTCCACTGGGTTTTATGTGTGTCGTTGACCAAAACCTATTTCCATATTATTGATAATGAAATAGACTTTAAAGCAAACATATGTTTGGCATTTGAACAATGTGACCAACCCATCAGAGCTGTGCTCTCTGTAGCTAAGTGACACAGTGGTTGGGGCATCAGGCTTAGGGATAGGGATATTAATTTTCTTGAGTTCAAATATGGCCTCAGAAAATTAACAGCTGTGTGACTCTAAGCAAGTTACTAAACCTTTTTGCCTCAGTTTCTTCATATGTAAAATGTGCTGGAGAAGGAAATGGCAAACCACTCCAGTATCATTGCCAGGAAAACCTCCAAGGGGGTCACGAAGAGTCAAAAATCACTGAATATTGAATGATCTTTAAAAATGAATAAACCAAGGCTTGGAGACAAGAAATTTTCCTGAAGAAGCAAGGTCAATAGTGGCTAGAATGCTTGGCAGGAGTCAGGAAGACTTAATTTCAATCTAATTTTAATAAAATGAAGATTAAATTCAATCTCAGATGCTTACTAAATGTGTGACTTTTGGCAAGTCACTTAATTTTGGTTTGCCTCAATTCCCTCACCTGCAAAATGGGGATAATAATAGCCCCCTTTTTTCCCTAGGGAGATTTTGAAGATCAAATGAGATAATACTTGTAAAGCACTTACACTGCCTGATACATAGCAGGTACTACATCTTTGATTGTTCTTACTATCATTACTCATGAGCTCATGGCTAAGAAAGCAAACAGGACTTGAATTGGACCCTAACTCTAATGTCTGGTCACTTTCCATTACATGGAACCATCTCTTAATATGTACGAGCTTCTCTAATATCATTTTTTCTTCCTCCATCACCTATGACCAGGTGTTTCCTACATTATCAAGGGTGCTCTGGCTGAGGTCAGGTTGACAATCACCCAGCTGGTCTTGGGGGACTCTTTTTATTTTATGAACCTGTGATTCCACAGTCAGGTCTCTGATGCACTGATGTAATAATTTTCCTTTCATTCCTCACAAGGTGTCTTTTGAAGCTCTCCCCTCAGGAGTTCTCTGAGTGCTGATGTCCATCTGGTTGAGGTGTTCCAGTTTAATCTATCACTCTCTCTTGGAAAGTAAATCCAGCAGTGACATGAATATTAATCACAAAAGCCATGTTCTACCTCATTCTCATATCTTCAACGTCATCCCCCTGGTTAACCTTGGCTGTTGCTTTTGACCATATCTATTCCTGACCTTTGTCCAATTAAATAAAGCAGATTTAAAGAACATTTTTTGGATGTTGAGCTTTTCAGTAGAAGATGTGCAGGGGTAGCAAACTCCATGTCACGTCTCTCAAGATTCATTTTCTATCAGGAAAAAACCAATGCCCATACTGTCAGTTTTATCATCAAGCCAGGCTCACAGAATCTCACAGTTGGAAGGGCCCTCAGATAGAATCAATTTAGGGTCCTTGCCCATATGACTACAATTGACCCTTTAGTCTCATTATACCATGGACTTCCTCACACATTCTATATTGTAGCCAACTGCTCTACTTTGTGGTCTCTCTTCATGAAATTCCATCTTCCAACATTATGCCCTTGTCTAGGCTCCTCCCATAACTGTAATATCCTCCCTTCATGACTGTCCCTTGGAATCTTTAGCTTCCCACTCATAGATATCCTGATTTCACCAGTTGCCAGTGCCCTTTTTTCAGATTATTATTTCTTCTACATTTTGTTTAGAGACTCAGTATGGGGTATTAGATAGAAAACTAGCCAGGAAACCATGGATGATTCAAATTCTTATTCTGGCACATATTGGATACATAAAATAGGTATTTCTCAGTTCTCCATACTATGTACGTTGGAGAAAAAATGCTTTTCTTCATAGTTTGAGGGAGTTTCCTCACCTGGGAGTTCCTTGTAGTAGGGAAATCCCTTGTCCTTATATTTCATATATACTCATTTGTGTAAAGGTACTTGTTGTTCTCCCTTTTCTCCAGTAGAATATATGATACCTTTGGTCAGAACCTCTTGCATACCCAACAGCTGGCATAGTATCTCTTGTAGAATAGATCAGTAATTAAATAAAAGAAAAATGAATATTCTCACAAATATACAGTCTCTGACCTGCATAAGTGATCAGTCAGGCTCTCTCTTAAGACTTCCATGGATGTGTCCATTGGTTTCTTACTCAAGATGATATAATGGATCAGGTCCTGAGTATGGAGCCAGAGGATGAGTTCAATCCTTGTTCCTTTGGTTACTACCTATGTGTCCATAAGCAAGTTGTCTCTGCTCTCTATGATTCATTCTTCTCTTCTGTAAACTGAGTCATTTGCCTTGATGGCCCCTCAGGCCCTTTCTGTTTTTATATCCCTAAGTAATGTGTCCTTCTTGGACACTTTAGTTGTTAAGAGATCTCTAAACATAAAAAATATAAGATAAACCATTAGAAGCTTTGAGACACCTTATATTGACCATTTCATAGTGAATTGTTCTGATCTGTGGGAAAAAAAACTGTTCCCCAATCTTGATTTCTGATAGGTAGTCTCCTTTGCCTGAAGTGTCAATGTGGGTCATGCATGGCTTGACCAGGGCAATGCGTAGTTTACTTTCCATCTGTGAACTGCAACTGATGAGCCTTGTGGCCCAAATCACCATAGCCACTGGGGCAGAGCTAGATATCCCAGATGCCAATGTTCATCCTTTGGTCAGTTGTAGCCATGATGGGCTTGATGGGCTTCTCAGGCCAAAGAAGCCATAAATACTGAAGCATCTAAGGAAGAAACACAAGATCCTTATAAAAGTCAAGTCCAATATGAGCACCCTGCCCTTCACTTTCATTCCCTATGGTAAGTATCCAAGGCCTGTACATTCTATATCTCTAACATCACTCCAAATGATGACCCTCTTTCCTCTACTAGCAAAGCCATGGATCTAGTTCAGTCCATTGTCAGCTCTGACTGTTGAAATTGCCTCCTACTCAGTCTCCCCAACTGTCGATCCTATGCCCACCGTCCCACATTTCCATCTATCTCTACAGCCTAGATTATAGCACTTTTCTTCTCATGAAGCTCCAGGGTCTCTATCTTCCCTCTATCATTATATACAAATATCAGCTTTTGACTTTTGGCGTCCTACAATATGACTCCAGATTACCTTTCCAAGGCTTATTACACATTATTTTCCAACAATTGCCAGACAAATGACTGGGACCAATTACTAATACCACATCTATAAGAGAGTAATATATTGTAAGAGGAAAAGACTGCAGAAAACATGGAGAAAAGATGCAATGAATGGAAGCTTGGAGATCTGTCCATCAAGGAAAATTCCAGGGGAGAATGTGACCTGGAGAAGACAGTTAAAATAGGAACGCACAATCTGCTTGGGGCTGACTCTTTTTCCTGAGACCATTTGGAGAAAGAGCTGAGGATTTTCCCCTACCTTTTCGTCACTAATTTCTTCTCTGAGATATTGGAGTTTGACTCTGAAGACCCTTGCAAAGCTACAAAGAACATCCCTCTTTTAAACTACATAATTTTAGTTATTCAATTTAAGATTTATTCTAGATTAAGGACATCATAATCCCTCTCTCCTATCCAACCTCCTTTTCCCCTCCTTCCTTAAAATAAACCCCATTTCTAACAAATTTAGAGAGTGAGTTATCTATCAAATTTTCAGTCAACTTACTCAGTCTGAATCCCAGCTTCACTACAATGTAAGTTGGTGGGAGGGGAGGAGGGAGATGGGTCTGACTCTTCACTATCGTATTGCTCAGTGTTTTTGCTCAGCAGCCCCCTATTACCATCAACCATCTACCAAAATAACCACCTAATACAATTTATTACTCTCTTACACCCCATTGCAAAGAACCAGAGAACTTCCCTTTATTCGCCCCACTGTGCCAATGAGTGGCAAGGAAAAAAATAGACACTGATAGGAGACCTGGAATGATTTCTTCAGCAAGGTAACCATTTTCCTCTCACCATATTCCCATCATGTACAGGACAGCTGTTACCAGTCGTGTGCTAACCTCCAAGGAATCCTAGAAACTCACTTTCCTTTAATACTTGAAACTAGTTCATTATTGGTAAGAAATCAGCTGGCCTGCCAGTGCTCTCCAAAGCCTGCATACTTTACTGCCTAAGCACCATCAGGACTTTCCATCTGCCATTAACTCAATAGGAATATCAACCTTCTTTTATGGATTGCCTCCTGGAGATAGAATGGGAGCTCCTTGACAACAAGAACTTCTATGATTTTCATTCTGTATTCCAAGCTTTTAGCACTTTGCTTGGCACTGCATAAAAGATGAATAAATGCTTTTTTTTTCCTTTTATTACTTTCTAACACTCCACATTCCAAGCAAATTGCCCTGTGTGAACTTCAATGGTCATTACACTCCATCTCATATTTGTGAACCTTACCTCAAGTTATCCCTCCTACCTAAGATGAACTCATTCCTCATCCTCATTTCTATCTTATAGAATACCTGCCTTATTTCAAAGTCCATCTCAAATTTCACAGCCTTCAGGAAGTTGTCCCTGGTGCCCTCAGTTGTCAGCACTCTTTCACTGGATATTATTGAATAGATAATATTAGGTAATTATTTTTCCTCATTAGAATGTATGCTCTTAGAGGGTGAAGTCTCTGTTTATTTGTGTGTATGTGTATATGCATACTTGGATTTTGATTTCTAGTGTCTAGCACAGTCTCTGGAAAAAAGTAGATAATTTAAAAATTCTTGTTGGATGAAGGAAGAAAAAACCCCATTACTTAAGCATCTGCTATGTGCCAGACACTATTAAGACTTTACAAACAGCATCCTATTGACTTTTCACAATTCTGAGAGATAGGTGCCATAATTATCCTCTCTTGTAATTGAGGAAACTGAGGCTGAGAGGGGTTAAGTGATTTGCCCAAGGTCACACATCTAGTGAGTGTTTGAGGGTGCACTTGAACTCATGTCTTCTTGACTCCAGAGCCACTGATCTATTTATGGCACCACTTAGCCCTCTCTAAATAATATTATAGGTATTGGATATTTTTCATTTACTAGTATTTTCCCTAATAAGAGGGTTAACCTGGATTCTTTTGAGTTGATATAGATATTTTTTATATTCTATGACTGTAAAAATGGAGATTTGAACCCCAGACTTCAATCCCCAGAAGTTGTTGGCACTTCCCAGAATGCCCTATAATCTCACATTAGTCCTTATCTGAGTGTGAGATCAGCATTTGTATTTAAATTGACTGTACCGCCTATTTGGGCTCTCTGCTTCCACTTCTGAGCACATGTCTCTCAAGATGTAGAGTAAGTGGCTGTGAATGGGCTATTCAGCCCTAGACACGTGCTTTTCTTATTTTATATTTTCTTATTTCCTTGATTTCTAATAATCTTTAATAAACCTCTAAAAATATAATACTCTTAGGAGAGAAACTAAATTAACTGTTACATAACTTAATGCAGTCAGTATGATTTGAAGCAAATAGGCCAGTCTAGATAGTCTTTCCCTTTATAGAGAATGCTTTCCTGATTTGGTCTCTGCCATCAATCTCCTTCTTTGCAATGGCCAAGACATTGAGACTGTGTCCATCTTCAGTCAGCAGCTATGAAAGAGGCACACAAGAAAGTCCTCTCTTTTGTTCTATCATTCAAGAAATCTTGAATAATCTAAACTTGGAGACAGGAGACACCATTTAGAGGGAAGCCATCCAGGTTTCACTTTGCTCTAGCAAATCAAAAGTACTCTGTTAACCAGACATTAATTCGAGTACTGAGATCCCACACTCTAATTATGTCAGCCTACTATGTGATGGTAAATGTTTTTTTCAGGGTGAAGAGGGACAACATTTCTACAGGGAACCATTTTCCTTCTAAAGGATGCCTGCTATGTATATGTAGGTGATTCTCTGAAAGTGGTGTTTTTAAGTCAATAGTTAATGCTATTCTCAATCATTTTTTATACTGACGAAAGCTAAAGTTGTCTCCAAGCATTGGATATCTTTCCCTCCATTAGATATTGTCAGATACTACGATGCCTTCCTAACATATTCCCATTAGTTTAATCTCTAGACCAAGGTACAAAAAGGCAACTACACCAGAACAGGCAATATGTGCATACAGCTCAGCCTCTTATGGGTCTGACCAAGATATCTTTCCTACCTGTAAAGAGCCTCCTGATTTGTCCCCATATACTCTGGATTCTTCCAGGGCTCCAGGATTGAGCAGCATCTTAGACACTGAATCTTCTTTTTATTTCTTCTCCATGTTTTCAGATCTAAACTGCCTCCTTTTTTCTCAGAAGGACATCCAAGATTGGCTATGTTGGCTGGTTATTGACTTCTCTCATCTTTTCATGCACAGTTGGGGTAATTCATAGATGGGAGCCCCTTAGTGCAACACTACAAAAGCCTTCTTTCCATTGAAGTTACAGTGTGACTCAGAACAGCTCTCCAATTGCTGCCAATGCACCTGACTCAACCACTCTAGGGGTGGGGGAGTTGCCAGGGGTGTTGGTGTGTAGGACTGCTGATAAGGGAACAGAAGCCAGGTGACTAGCATGGGAAATAGGATTATCATCTCTCGTCTCAGGGTGAGTTACAGCCAACTTTTCAAATCTCCTAAAGAAGACCATTCCTTAAACTTCCTCCATAATCCATCATAGGCATTAAAAATGCACCCACAGGAAATTTGCCCTCTATTTTAAGCCTCCTTCCATCCATTTTCCTTGTATCCTCAGTGATTGAAAGGAAGGATCTTTTCAGAGGAAAACATCTCTTATCCTTCTCTTTGTAAAACTAATTCCATAAGCTCTGCCATAACTAGTCTCAGAACTCGAACCACAGCCACAGCATCACTAGTGCCAGGATGGGGAGAGGGCTTAGAATAGTGAAATGAAAATGGAAGAACTGATAGGAATCTTAACCATAGAATATAGTCTGTTAGAGCTGGAAGGGCTCCTTAGTCCAAACACAAGATTTCATCCCTTTCATTTTACAGTCCTTGACTCTTCCAAGGTCACATGATAAGGTACTAGAAAGAGTTCTGAGTCTCATTCTTTACGCTTCACTTCCAGGAGGATTTCCTTTCAGCACTGACCAGGAATCCCACTAATGTACTTAGTTCCTTTGCAGTTTGAATAAAGGAAAAGCTTAATGAATATTTCTCAAATTGTTTTCAATTAAGGTTGAAGAAATTTGAGGTAAGATCACAGGCATGGGACGTCCTAGGCATTTGTTGGCACTGCCGGTACTTAAATATCTCAGTGACCAATGGTTGTTATGTGAAATTTAATTGCACACTATCCAACCAATACTTCATGAGTGCCTACAAATTCCAGGATGATGCTAATGCAATGCAGAGAGAGATTTGACTGATGGAGGTGATGCACCCTTTCTACAAAAAAAGAAATAAGTCCATGGGACATGCCCAGGAGAAATTATGGTCCCATATGGGCATTGTTGATTGTGCTTTGGGGAGTGTGTGGTCAGAGGGCTGCAGGGTACCACATCCATGTGAACCACAGTATGGGGCTCAAAAGTTGACCTACATCAGCTTAATTCAAAATGAACATTTAGAGGAATGCCCTGAGATTCCAGCCTCTAGCTACCACCTCATTGGCAGCTGAGATGTACCCTCTGAAATCCTTCCATTCTCTATTTCTTTGACTTGAATGGAAAGATGTGGATTATTTTGCCCCCCGGTTGTGTGTTACTTTTCAACCTCAATTCAAAGATTTGTTCTCTAAGCTTGTAAATACATTAATTCACTATGATAGATACTAAAATATAATTGTGTTAAACTCCAAAATGGCTGGTTATAGATACTACTGAAAAAGTTTGAATTTCCAAATGCCCCTCCTTATCTTCTATGTCCTTTACTTCACTTTTCACCAGTGCAATAATATGCCCAAAGGCTATTTTTAGAGGAGTCATACAAAGAATTCTAGGGGTCAGACATCAAAGAGCAGAATTCACTTACACCATCTCCAGGCTCCTATAAAAGTTATCTCAACTCCTGGCTGGCAGCCAGCTAGACCTGTTGTGTGATGGTTCTAGAGACAATCTTAAAGAAACATACTCAGGTCACCCTGGCTTCCTTTTCCATTTTCCTTGACATATACTAGGAATGCTCAGTTTTGGAGAATCAACCAGAAATCAGTGTCCCATCACTTAACAAATGGAACATAAGGGGAAAAAACAAATGCCTTCCAACCACCCCCCCTTAAGAAAAAAACCTCAGTGAACTGACTTTATATTACAAAACTGAAGAATAGTCCACTCTCCCATTCTGCATTTCTTTGACATTTGAGATCAGAAAAATGGAAATAGGAAATAAAGATTTTAAAATAAGGAGTTGTTCCATGTCCATGAATTTAGAACCTGAAATGAGCCTGGACAGAATACAATAAAATACCTTCATTTTGTTTTATAGCAAAGAAAATCATAATGAAAGGTAATAATTTGTCCAAGGTATATTTTTTCAAGATCTATTTATTTTTAAACCCTCACCTTCCATCTTAAAATCAATACTGTGTATTGATTCCAAGGCAGAAGAGTGGTAAGGCTAGGCAATGGGGGGTCAAGTGACTTGCCCAGGGTCACATGGCTAGGAAGTGTCTGAGGTCATATTTGAACCCTAGACCTCCCATTTCTGTGCTGGGCTCTCAGTCCACTAAGCCAGCTAGCTTCCCTCTCAAGTTCCATTTTCAAAATTATTTATTTAATAGAATTTATTCCTAGATATCTCAGTCCTCTGCTTTCCTGCCTTCCTATTAATAAACAAAATAACATGTATATATAGATTGATTCTTTACATATTTTACATTTAAATATCTTTCAAGATTTAGTATTTTATTTCATTCTCCAGATATGAACATTCACAAATTCTTAAAGTATTAAATATTCATATGCAAAAATTTTGGATCAATTCATAATTCTACCAACAGCGTATGTGTCCCCATTTTTTCACATCCCTGCCAAAATTTGTCATTTAGGGTTTTGCCCTTTTATTATTTTATATAATCTGGTATGCATGAAATGATATCTCAGAACTGTTTGGATTTGCATTTATCCAATCGATAGTGATTAAGAGCATTTTTACATATGCTTTGATATTGCTTTAATTTCTTCATTCAAAATCTATCTATTCATATATTTTGCCTATTTATCAATTTGGTGATGGCTCTTATTCTTATTACATTCTTATAGTAAAATATTATTATTAATATATTACATAGATTTGACAAAATTCTCTACATATTTACTAATGAAATCTCTATTTGAGAAACTATAACATTTTCCCCAATTTTCTTCTTCCTTTCTAATCTTGGTTACATCAGTTTTATTTATACAAAATCTCTTTAGTTTAATATAATGAAAATTATCCATTTTACTTTCCATTTCTTATTGACACACAAGTTCCTCTCCTATTCATAAATCTGATAGATAGCATGTTCCCTGTATTTTAAATTTTCCTGTGATATCTCATTTTATGTCTAGGTCATATTTCCATTTTGATCTTATCTTACTGAATAGTATAAGATATTAGTCAATACCTACTGTGTGCCACACTACTTTCTAATTGTCCTAGTAATTTTTTTCCCAAATAGTGAGTTCTTATCTCCAAAACTTGGCTCAATATTTTTGTCAAATACAAGATTACTACAATCCAATATTATTTGTTTCACTGATCTATCTATTTCTTAGTACCAGATAGCTTTGATAATTACTGCTTTATAATATAATTTGAAATCTGGTACTGTTAGACCTCCTTTCTTTACACTTTATTTTTATTAATGCATTTGATATTCTTGATAACTTATTTTTCCAAATGAACTTTGTTATTTTTTGAACAAAATAAAATATTTTTGGTAATTTAACTGAGATTGCACTGAACAAGTAGAATAGTTTAGGTAGGATTTTCATTTTAATTATTTTGGCTCTGCCCAGCCATGAACAATTATTTTTTCTCCAATTATTTAAAGCTGATTTTATTTGTGTAAATAGTGTTTTAAAATTAGATTCATGTAGTTCCTGGTTTGTTTTCTAAGGTATAATTCTAGGTACTTTATTCTGTCTGTATTCATTTTGAATGGAGTATTTTTGTCTCTTCTTCAGGACTATTAATGCTGATGAATGATCTTATAACCTGCTATTTTGCTAAAATTGTTCAGTTTCCACTAACTTCATTAGTTGAATCTCTAGAATTTGTGAAATGTTTTTTTTTAAACAGGAATTAATGTTACATTTTGCCCAAGACTTTCTGAATCATTTGATAAAATCATATAGTTTTTGTACTTTTGTTATTAATATATTCAATTATGTTGATAGTTTTCCTTACATTAAACCATCCCTGCATCCCCAGAATGAACTCTATTTGATCTCAATGAAAAATTGTTGTGATATTTTTGTAGTCTCCTAATTAACATTTTATTTAGTATTTTGTATCTATGTTCATTAATGAAATTGGTTTATAAGATTCTTGGTTTTTGCTCTTCCTGGGTTAAGGACCAGCATATTTGTTTTATAAAAGGGGCTTTGTTAATATTCTTGTATCTATTATTTTCAATAATTTGTTTAATAGTGTCATTATTTTAGTTTTAAATGTTTGGTACAATATACTTGTAAATCTGTATGGTTCTGATGTTTTTGTTTTTTGAAATTAATTTATGCCCTGTCGAATTTTTATCTCTAAAATAAGTCTATGTTAGTATCCTAATTTCCCTCATGGTAGTTTAGGCAGTGTCTTGTTCTCTTCTTCAAGAGGTGTTCCCCAGCTACTTCCCTTAACCTTTGCTGATTTAATCTTTCCATCTATCATAATACTTCCCTCGTAGTCACCCATTTTTCACTTAACACACCCCTGATTATTGTTAAATATTTTTGTTACGAGATATCTTAACTCCTAAAATAGATTGTAAACTCCCTGAAGGAAGGAATCATGTAGCAAATGCTAGCTTTTGACTAGTTGAGTGATGTTTCTTTTGATACTCCCTCCCTCTTCCTTAGCCATAATTCAATTAAACATAATTATTATTAAGTACCTATAAGGTAAAAAGCCTTGTGCTGGGTGAAAGAGGTGTAAACATGGTAGTGGCAAAGTCCCTACCCTCCTGGATTTTGCAATCTAAAATGTGATATGCGCACAAATAAAGTTGGTTGTGATAGGGACCAGACCTGTGACTTTAGTGCACTAAGGAAATCCCAGGTGAAGAAATTTGATTTCCCAATTCAAGTAGCACCTTCTTTGCAACTTATAGTCTTAGAAAGTTACTTGGCTGAACACTACAAAGCTGAGAGACAAGAAGAGTATTAAATGGCCAATATGTATCAGAGATGGGACTTGAACCTATATCTTTTTTATTTCAAAGCCAACTCTCTAACTAGTATGTCATGGCTGCATATACATAAGCATTTTGCTGGATAGAATACTATAGAGATTGTGGAGATATTGGGATTTTAAGATTTTAGAAGAGAAGGACCATTTTAGTGCATGGTGTGAGAAGAGACATCCTATAGACTTCACAGAGGTCTTCACTTCACCTCAATCATGGACAAGGAGGAAGATTTCATTAGGTAAAATTGTGAAGAAAAGGTGCACCAAGTATAGGAAGCAGCTTGTGTAAGCCAAACAGGTATTACTACAATGCTTGAAGTGGAAGAATAATGTCTTTGTTGGATGACCTCCCTTGATTGGCATATGAGAATTGGGGTTCTATTCATATATGGATTATTCTAGATGACTGCTGAGGACCCTTAGAGTTCTGAGATTATATAAGTTTGTGATCACATCAGTAATGTGCATGTTAGTAAAAGTAAAAGAATTACTTTTGCACTGAATTGTCACACCAAGTGGGAGAAATGCAAATGAAGTCCTAAGATAACACCTAACTTCCAAGCTTGAATTTCTAGTTGTCTCTTGGGCATTTCCAACTGGATGAGATCTAGTAGACTTCACAAACTCACTATGTCCAAACTGAACTCATTTCCCCCTCAAAAATTGTCTTATTCTTAATTATTTTTCCTGATTATTATAATATAGCAGTATAAGCAGCCTTCCACTCACCCCAATTCATCAACTAGATATACTCCTCAATTCTGTATTTTCTTTCACTTGCCACATCTAATCAATTATCCATTTCTGTTGTTTTGATTCAAGTAATATCTCTCATATTTGCCCCTTTCTCTCCCCTTATGCTGCCATCAGTCTGGTATATGTCCTTCTCTCTTTGTGCTTGGATATCTTCAGTAACCCAATGAGAGTGGTTTCCCTCCCTCAAATATTTCCGCACTTAAATTCATTCTCCACTCAGTAATCAAACTTATCTTCTGAAATATATTTCAACCATGTCATTACCCTCCTCTATTCAATAAACAGAGTCGTTCCCTATCACTTCTAGGTTCAAATATAAAATCCGCTTTTTGTTATTCAAAACTCATCAGAAGCTAACTTCCATCTTTAAAATCTTCTCATATCTTACTCAAGCCATATATTATGCATTTTAGTAATGTTGTCCATCTTGCTGTGTAAATGCTTAGCACAGGGACTTCTACCTATGGTCTTTTAATCATGCCATGAAGAAGCAGTGAAATAACAGTTGAAATCATATCCTAATGGCATCAGTTACTCATTGACTATATCGCACTGTTCATGCTCTAAGTCAAGAAGTCATTTAAATTAGGTCCTCACTGATCTTGACTACAATGCAATTAGTTATCATTCCCCTAATTTTTCTTTTGTATCATCTTGATCTGCATTTATTCTGCAAAATGAGAGTAATTTGACTGTTACTTTGCATAATTGAATGAAATATTATTAAGCACAGACTATATATGTCATAGACCTACTTATTAAAGATACCAGAATAAGCAACTAAAGCAATTCATAGCCTCAAGCCTCTTAAATTCTAATAAGGAAAAGCAACTCATTAGGCAAAAGGTGGGCAAGGTAGGTATATTGTGTGATGTTGAGTGAAACCACTGGGAAATTGAATGATTTCTCTCTTCAAGTGAATGGTAATATGATTGAATTTCTGTTCTAAGAGTTAGAATTGGAAGGGCCATGGGGAAGGGAGATTATGCTAAGAAGGACTTAGTATGAAGATGTCCAGGAAGGAATTGTATAGTCTGGTTAGTAGTTAATAGTAAAAGTAATTAATGGTCAAAAGAATGGTAAGGCTTCTTATCGATAAATTAATATTATTTAATGCCTAATTGATGCCATTCAAAATGTCAAGCACTTGGGATACAGAGAGAAAGATGAAGCATCTCTTGCCCTTAAGGAACTTACATTCTAGAAGGAGAAACAATATTGAACACATATAAGTATTTTCAAAATATAGCAAAGGGCCGATCAATGACATAGGGGTGGGGTGAGTAGCAAGTGGAAGATGGAATAGAGAAAAGGGAAAGCTTTATGAGGGAGGTAGTATTTAATTTAAGTTTTGAATGAAAATATGTTTTACCAACTAAATAGTAATTATTAAATCCTTCTCAAGTTTCTGGAATTGTACTGGGCTCTCAGGATATAATGACAAAAGGAAAACCTAGTTTTCCTTCCAGGAGATTCTGTATTTTATAGCTCTCTCCTGAGGTTTCAAGGCCTAAATCCTTTCCACTGTAATATAGTATTCAAGGAGATATCTTTTAGTATCTCTTTGGTGACTCCATGACGTGGCTTAAGCATCCTACTCCACTGGGATTGCATTGTTCTCCCCTAGCTCTCTAGAGTGGTGCCTATCCAACATGAATCCTGGCACCCTCGATTGTCCCAATGCATCCAAGAATTGGGTGTGAGGGCAAGACAAAATCAAAAAGTAGTTAAATGTATTAGATATCATGATGAAAAAAGTTCTAAATATTCTAAAATTAATTCTCTATATTAATGTTGCTAATTCAGTAAATGTACAAAGTAAAGTAGAAAAGTGTTAGGGTATTCACTTCAGATTTTTTTGGCTAAATCTTTAAATGAAATATCATAGAACTGATATATTTATTAATACCCTCAGAGTATTGGCTTGATTTTAGCTGACTTTGTGACCTTGGACAACTAATTTTACCTTTCTAGGTCTCAGTTTCTCCATGGGTAAAATGCAGTATAAACTATAGCCCCAGGAAAATAATGTTTCTTTTTCTTTACTGTATCTGAGAATATTAAGTGACTTTGAAGTCTTCTCTTTGCCTATCACAAGATGTTCTGATGAAGACAAACCAAACAGTTATTTTACTTTAGAATTATAAAGGTTTGCACTGGAATACATTTTAGGATATTCCATAACAGAAGGGGAAGGGCCTTAAAATAAAGTCCACAACATGATAGAGCCAGAAGGGTCTGAGAATATCAAATGATTGAATTGAGGGACTTCATAATACACGAGTAATTGATCAATCAACAAAGAATCATTAAACACCTTTGTATGCATTGAACATACAAAGACAAAATTAAATAGTCCTTTCCCTCCAGGAGATTACATTCTATTTGAGAATCAAGACTATAGATTCATATATGAAAAATAATACTTTGTACTTTAAGGAGTGAGAAAAGACCTTGAAGTAATATTACAACATAGAAAGTCAAATTTAGGAAAGCCTTTAAAACATAGACTATGTTTCAATAAAAGGATTATTAAATTCATAATCAGAGGACCTAGGTTCAGATCCTGTTTCTGTCACTTATAAGCAATATGGCCATGATCTAATCATTAACTTCTCAATATCTCAATTTCTTCTTCTGGAAAAGAAGTTTGGAAAATAGCAAGGATTCTTAGGCTAGTGTCCATAAAATCCCAAGAAAGTTTTGGAGAGATTTCAGGGCATTTAGTAAACATCTTCCATTTAGCTCTAACTAAAATTTATTACTGCCTTCAATTACTTAAAAGGAAAAAAAAAACATGGTGCAGAGAAGAGTGACTCTAGGCTTAACAGCCTGCCTATCAAAGAAGTCCATGGTACACAAAGGAGGCTACGAAGCTCTCATTTAAATGCTTTATAAAATCCTTCGGAATCTCTCATCTAACTTAAAATGCTAGAATTGGGGAGCATTTTAAATATTATCCTAGTTACCTTTCTTATTTATAGAGGCCCATGGGAAGGTAAGTGATGGAGCAAAGGTCATAGAGGTAGGAAATAGCTGAATTGGGATTCAGACCCACTCTACTGTACTGATAGCCATAACTTGTTATTGGCTGACTGTGCATACTAGTCAAGCTTGTAGACTCAGGTATAATAGAATGCCAATTCCTTTTTTCTGTGTGAAGGCAATTTCTTATATTATGTAATGTGTGGGATCTTCCTTCTTTGATTAGTAGTCCAAAGCAGTGAACAAGGGAGATGAAAACTTAATGAGAAACTGGCCTTTCTATTCAATTCTCTCATCTGAACACTTGGGCCAATGCCTCTAAGCAGTGGATTATTGCTATTTTTTATTTCCTGTAGACATTTATGAGCTGCCAGGAAGAATTCCTCAACCCCTTTTCATATGGGTCACCTTGCTCAGAGCAGAACTTTAGGAAGCTGACTTTGAACCTCCTTCATTTCCAAATTAAACATTTTCATTTGTCTTCCTCCTTGGTTTGCTTGTCCATTTGCTTCAACTTTTCTTCAGTCTCCTCTTTGCTCTCATCAGTCCTATTCAGGAACTTCCATCCTCCATTTCTCACCTTTTCTTTTATGAATTAGAAGTATTCAGGGTCACTTATTCCACCACAATATTTCAAATTCAAGTGTTACATTAGAATCACCTTGTTATTGTTCAGTTGTTTCAGTCATATCCAACTTTTCATGACCCCATTGGAACTTTCTTGGACACTGGAGTGATTTACCATTTTCTTCTCTAGTTCATTTTACAGATGAGGAATTGAAGCAAAGAGGGTTAAACTTCCCCTGAGATTACTTTAGGACCCAAGACAAATGAAGCAGCCTGTAAAATAGACACTTCACAAAATTAAAGGTTTTAAGTATTGAGATAGTGCAATGAATAGAATATAAGATTTAAATTAATATCCAGTAACTCCAAGTATATTTTATAAGGTTTAGTAATAATCACTTGAAGTAGAGAGAAAATAAACTAAAAGAAATAGAAGACCAAACCTAATTATCTAACAAAAAGTAAACCCACACAAGTAAGTTCTCTAGCCTGCTTCTGCCACTGTGATCAAGAAAAATGAGAGAGAGAAGTGGGACTACACAAAACTTATAACCTCCCTATGTTAGCATGTAACATAAGAAGGAACATGGAATGATGGGAGAGAGAGTCCTGGGGATCAGAATATAATTACACAATTCCCTATGATTCCAATGGAAAATGAGCATATAGAAATCTCCCAGATTTACATGCCTAGTTTCCTCATGGAATCAGTACATATAACCAACTTATATCTCTAAAGATCTTCAACTAGAAGTACATACAATATTGCACTTTCTAAGGGGAAATTACAATAATTTGGGGATAAAAGGGAAGTAAAAGAGAAAGAAAGCAAAAATAATGTTAGGTGAATTGACAAAAAGCCAATTAGGGGCAAGTCCCTTTTGGCATAAGAGTTTACATTCAAAATAAATGTGTTCAACCTCCCACAATTCAATTTAACTAAAATCTCAAAGTTCATTCTTGATTTTTTGGTGCAATGTGAGGTTTCTGCAGGCATCTCCATGTCCTTCTCCAAACAGTTTACTTTCTTGATTCAGGGAGATAGCAAGTTTCTTATCCTAAAATTACTCTCAAACAAGAAAAAAAAAAACATTTATAAATCTAGAATTTTATGACAATTATACAATCCCCCTTGAGGAGGGTGTTAACCAATACATGGGTCACCTAGGGGTACATGGCTGAGTTATGATGTATATGAATCAATTGTTTAAAGGAAGTAAAAATAATAAAAACAAATAGAAGAAAAGAAAAAGGTCAAAATTAAATAGCATATTAAAAAGTCTGAGTAAGCAAGAATAAGGCCATAACAGGTCCTAGAATCCATGATTTATGCCCCACAAGCCTGTAGGATCATTGAAGCAATATGCACTTACCCAATCAGTAGCCAGGACTACAGAAAATTGCCACCCTATGAAAGACAGAAAAGGGACTAGATTTTGTAGCAGACAGGAAATATTCCCTGGTCTGATTTTACCTTAGCTCTTAGGTATAAGGGATCCAAAATGGCAGCTGAACTGTCATACCTTGTCTGAATCTGTCATGGAGAAATCCTGCATCAGACATACTCAAACACCTGTTTTCTTGAACCTCAAAACAAGTCCCCTCTCTTGGCACAGGTCTCCTTGACCTTGGGTTTCTTGGTACTGTATAGTGGCTTTTTTTGTGATCCTTTCTTCTGGAATCATACACAATCATTAGCCAAAGTCCCATGGTATTTAATAATCAATGGTAGGTTTCTATAGTCTAAAGCTTTTGGATATGCATTAAAATTAGGGCTAATGGATATTGTAAACTTATATTAGTGCAAAATGTAAAAATGAAAACATTAATACTGGTAACATGTACTTCAAGTAAAAAGTGAGAAAGAAAACTCAAACACTCTATTGCACATACAAGGAAAAACAATAATAAAATTTAAAATAAAATAAAAAAATATATAGTTCATATTTCATGAAACAATGTTAGTGAAGCAGAGGCACAACACAAAGGTTTCACATCCAAAAATGAGATCCATTTCCTTTTTAACTTGGCCATGATCATAGCCATCTTATCTTTTAAACATCTCAATTCTTTCTTTATTTCCTCTATGACATCATTATTTTCTTCTTCCTTTTCTTTGTTTCCCTTTAAAACATACATAGCTGTTTTCCACAATTCTTCAAGGTCCATCTCTGGCCACCTTGGACAATGTGTTCTAAAATAAACCCTAATCACTTTGCAAGAGTTATTGTCAAAAAGTCTTCTAACTTGTCTTATTCTATTTTCTTTAGATAGGTCAAAATCCAGGTATCTACCTCCAAACTCGATTATTCTATCAATGAATCTGGAGGGTGTTTCTTCCTCATTTTGCTTAATTTTTTCAATTTCTGTCCACTTATCTGTACTGTCTGCACATTCTGTCATTGCTGTTAGGATGGCCTGTCTACAATGCTATAGTTGTAAATAATCCTCAGGATTGTTATAGTCCTATTCAGGATCCTGAGATGGCCAATGTGCTGCACTATGCCCCTGGGTTTTGTTGACATGAGTAATTATTTTATTTTTCTCACGTTCAGTTAAAAAAGCCTGTAGCAAGTTTTCAATGTCCTTGTAAGATGGATTATACTGAAAAAATGTCTGTCATCTTTTTTGTTACTAGAAAGGGACCTTGTTCATATGTGGGGATATTTCATGTAAATTCATTTATTTCTTGGGGAGTAAATTGTATATTGTGTCTTAATGTCACCACATCCCCATTCTGTCCTATTTCAGGTACTTCTCTTAGAGGAAACAGGCCTCTAGTTGAATTTTGTACCTGTGGGTCAGTTTGACAAGGACAAGTTTCTCTAGGAGGACAAGATCTCCTTTGCGTTGGAATTTGGTTTTCTGTAGGAGAGGGAACATGAGAAACTGGGATTGCAGGGGAAGGCTTTTGCAGATTAAATTCAACCAAAATTTGCAGACCATGAGAGAAGCAGTCTGTTAGCTGAGCTATAGGGATGATGTTTTCCACCTCTACTTCGGGGAAAGAAATTTCCTCATTCAAAGGTTCAGAAACAGGTCTCTTTCTGGTAGGGTGGTTGTTTGCCAATTGATCCTGTAATAAATGTTTTAAAGTTTCTAATTTAGCTTGCATGTTCTTTATGTTCTCCTGCATTTTATCCTCATTTTTTTTTATTTTAGCATCTCTAAACACAGTACTGAGGAGTACAAAAATTACATTACCTAATAATATAAAAAATTGGAGGTATGCTGTATTCCTCAATGACCCTAATTCTTCAACTGCCATATAAATGTGAAAGAATGTACTATTAATTAATATATGATATATATATATATATATATATATAATATTTATTTGTAATTATTTTTCTAATGGACTTCACAAAACACATGGGGAGCAGGACAAGGCCAAAACTTTCTACCCACTACTAATCTAGGCAGTTGTTCCCTAAGGTAAAGGAGATTTAGAAACAGCTCTCCCAGCCAGGACCTTAGGGCTCTGTTGCTAGGATTTAAAACAGCTCTGTTCTATCTAATTTAAGGAGAGAGGGAGAAAATAAAAGAAAAAAGTAAAATGAATCCAAGTTTACTTACCTTCACAGCTGATCAAAATAAGCTATAAAAAGGGATAGTCACAGTAGAAAATAAAAGGTTTAGGAAAATTAAGAAGATTGAGGGTATTTCATCACAACTGACATGGTCAGCCAAACTGTAAAGGGTGAGATTATGGCTGAGACTAATAGTATAATTATTTTTGGTCGCCAAGGATTTCATTTATAAAATTCTAATGAAAAACCCAAGTCAGCTGGAAATTTAATGTTGATTTTAATTGATAATGGAGGAGATTAAGGAGGAAGAAGAAGGAAAGGAGTAGGTTTTCTTTCCCTTCCCTCCCCCCCACTAGTACAAGGGGGGAGATTAGGAGATAAGGGTTTGGAGGAGGAAGGAGGAAGGAGGAAGGAGTCAGGCTTGAACTCCAAAAAGGGAAAAGGCTAAGCCAAGATGCCAGAACCTGAAATCAGCTCCAGGGAAAAACTCACCACCAACTCAGACAATAGCTGCCACCACACCAAGATGTTGGAACACTTGGCACACTGCCAGCCAGAGTCATCTCTCTGGGGAAAGAGGAGGAGAGAGGAAGTGACGTGCCTTAGTGCCTTACATAGACAGTTTTACATCACTTTCCTGTGTCTAATCTGTACCAATGATGACTTACCTTGATTTAGGACAGCCCAGAGATCTGTCCTTTTTTCTGCACATGTCAGTTGAAGGCCATTTCCTTAGATAATTAGGTCTTGAGTTTGATGCAGACCTTCCAAATCTTGTTAAATTAAGAAGGGAGGAGAAATGTAGAGTTTCTAAGATCTGACTCTGCTATTCCAAGTATATTCATTGTTACTGATCAAGAAATAGCCAAATCAGATCTTCAAAAGAATGGTCTGATTAGGGTGGAATAGTTTTAAAATTCATAATTGTGAGTGAAAATGATTTTCACCAAGTAACAGCTTTATAATACAGTAGTATAGCAGCTAATGCACATTCAAGAAGTACCAAAATCCCAAAAACCATTAAAACTCATGGATTTTACAAATGTTATGGATACAGATTGTAATCAGTTTTATGGAGTATATTCATCATCTGTGTGACAATTAACAAAGGCAAAAAAAGTACAAAATGCTGTATAAGCAATATGTGATCTCAGTAGATCTGTGACAAACCCAGAATCCATAAGGACTTATGGTCAAGCCATGGAAAGGATTTTCCCAACTTGACAATGGGCTTTTACAATGATATTGTCTCCAGTCCAGGTATAAGACAGTACAAATCAAGATAGTAGGATGATACAAATAAAATCACTGTAATGGAACATATAGCTAATGGCCAAAACACAGTAGCTTAAATGGCATTGTGCAATAGAATATATTAGATTAGATCAGTATGTGAACTTAAAAAAATTAAATCTTAAATCAAATAGCAAATACAATATATTGGATAGGATACAGGCACTGAATTTAAGAGTTCTTTTCTCCAATTCCAATAGCTGTGTTACAGAGACTTCTTCACTATTTGGAGGGGAACAAACTGAAACAGTTGGCAATGGGGTCTAAAGTTTACCTCCAGACTCTTTAAGGTTCCATTCCCTCACCAGTGTAATCATCCATCTAGATTCCTTTGGTCACACTTCTGGGATTCCCCATACCTGCACTGGGCATAGTATAGACAAATTCCATATTAGATGCGTTGCAGAGACTGCGCAGGCCAAAATGCCAAGGGGATATAGGGAGATGAATTTCCCCCTGTACCCAGGATTACTCAGACTAATCACAAGGACAAGGGCACCCAGTAATGGTAGGAAGAAAAGACATCCTAAAACTTTGGTAATGCACTGCTCTTTCCTTGAGTGGGCCATGGTGGCAATTCTACTTATTAAATAATTATAAATCTACTTCCTGTCTTTAGGTGGCACTAGTCTAGTATGTACTGACTAGGAGTAAAGGTAAGAGATTTGGAAGAGTAACCTTCCTTCCCCTCCCCCAGGGGTAAAAATGCCAAGGAGTTGCTTGATTCCACTGCCACATGGACAAGGAGTTAAGAGGGAGGAGGTGTCTCCTCAGGTAAAAGCTTTTAGGAGGCTGACTTGCTTAAAAGAAGCACCTGGGCTTCCAAGGCAGGGGTAAGCACTCAGCTGTTAGCAATGTAAGGAAAAGGGGGGTTTATACTTTACCAGCCCTGTGTAAAGAGGCTCACAAGGCTCACCCAGAAAGTATCTGGTCAGATATGGGAGGCAGCAGCAGGGCAGCAGAGACTTTTAAAATGAATCTATATTTAAAAACTGCTCTACAACTTAGAGCAGATCTAGGGTTCTAAACTCCAGACTTCTGGTTGCCACAATGTAAGATGTCAATTAACATCCAACAACTCCAATTATTACATTTTATAAGGTTTATTAATAATCACTTGAAGTAGAGAGAAAATAAACTAAAAGAAATAGAAGTTCAAACCTAATTATCTAACAAAAAGTAAGCCCATGTGAGTATATTCTCCAGCCTACTTCTGCCACTGTGATCAAGGGAAAAGAGAGAGCGAGAGGCAGGGCTACACAAAATTTATATCCTGTCTAGGTTGCCATGTAACATAAGAAGAAACATGGGATGTTGGGAGAGAGAGTCCTGGGGAGCAGATTCTAATTGCATAGAGCATTGGTGTTGGAGTCAAGAGGATCTGAGACTATGTCCTCTCTCAGGCATTTATTAGTCATGAGATCTTTAGCAAATCATTTGAAATCTCTCAGTTTTAGTTCTATTAATTATAGATTAAAGATTATAATACTTACCTCACAGGATTCCTCTAATGATCAAATGATATAACATATATATTATTATGCAAACCTTCAATGTCATAGACATGCTAATTATTATCTTTAAAAAAGCAGATTTCATATATTCATATATTTGTATGTGTGTATGTGAATTTTAGATTTACTCCACCCTGCTTAGTCTAACAAAACAGGAATGTCTACACCCGTATTTAAAGATTAAATATTTAGGAGGATGGCCTATGACAGACATGTGCTAGCAAATGACAAATCAGAAAAAACTGACAGACCCCTGGACTGTCCTTGGTGCAGAGAGGTGGCTGGTGGCACCATGCTGAGCATCTTGGTGCCTTGGCATGGCATAAGCTATTGTCTGGGTTTGGCGGTGATTGTCCTTGATACACAACTGGGGGAAGCTTAGTAACCTAGTTCAGGTGAGGCATCTTCTCTGAGCTCTCTCGGAGTTTAGGTTGATTCCTTTCTCCTTTACCTCCCAAAACACTATCTTCTTAGGAAACCCCTAATCTTCTGAGAAGACCTCATGGTGGAGGACTTTGACCTCCCCTTGGCACAGGCTAGGCCGGAGAAATCCTATACTCTCTTCCTCTCTCTTCTTCTTAATTCCTTCCCTCTATATTAATTAAACCATCATAAAATTTTCAAACTGACTTGGGTATTTTATTTGGTATTTTCCCTGGTGAACAATTAAATTTAGATTGTCACAACCCTAAAATTTATGCTTACATGTATATGCAAATATATGTATATATATATATATATATATATATATATACATATATATATTCCTGTATATATGTATACATATTTTCATATTATACACTTGAAAGGGGTGTATGGGGTGTTCAGGAGGGGTAACACCTTGGTATGGAGGGCTTTTCATGCCCTCTTAGGACAGTTCTCCAGCCTCTGACCCCCACCTGACACCCAGCTCTCACTTGTGGCTCCCAGTAGCTGCTAGCATGTGGCAGTGGCCACACCCCGGGCAACGGCTTCAACAGGTCGGCTAAACCTTGTGAGGGTAGCAATCAGGTTGTTGATCCCTGGTGAACCAGGGCTTTGCTCACCCAGCATGTGAACACTGTTTCGGTGGAACAGAGGGAAGAAACCAATAAGAAGGTTCAACGGCTGAGATGTCGACACAGCAAGGCACTGTGGAGTGCTTAGGGCATGTTGGAACAAAAAGGACAACAAAGCCACACAATGCAGCTGAGGAAGTCTCCAAGTGTAATGATTTTTCGTGCCACTGGACCCAGGCTTCCAATGCCGAGAGAGTGGGACTGTCTCTGTGCATCGACTCTTCCACTTAAATCTCTTTCATGCACAAGTATCTTTGATTGTCATTCTCGGCTTCAGAGAGACTACTACTACTCTTATACACTTGAAAGAATAGCCTAATGGATGAGCAAATGTTTTATGTATACACTAAATCTTGATTAGATGAGAACAAAAACACATAAGGGACATAAATTTGTATTTTCTAGCCTTATAAAATAATTCTTTTTAGTTTGATTGCTATTGTATTGAGTAAGTTAATTTAGGCAAAATTGACATTATATTGTATTGGCTCAGCTTATCCAGGAAAAATTGATAATTTACTAAATTGTTTAGATATGTCTATTGTAAACCTTAAAATTTCTTAGACTTATAAATGTTGGAAATTTCACTGTTTTGTACTTGTGTTCATGTAGTTACTGTATGTATCTTGACAGATAGGCTTCCAAGTATTTTATAATGCTTGATCTTATTGTAAATGAAATTTCTATTTCTATTTCTTTCTGTTGCATTTTGTTGGTAACATACAAGTGTTAAAACTTTATATTAGAGTTTACTTTATATCCTGCAACTCTGCTAAAGTTAATTGTTTCAACTAGTTTTTAAAATTGATTCTCTAGGATTTTATTAATATATCATTCTATTATCTACAAAAATATATTTGTTTAGTCTCATTGCATATTCTTTTTTATTTACTTCAGTTTCTTTCTCTTGTCTTTTTGGTATAACTTTTCTAGTTAAAAATTGAATAATAGTAAGGATAATGGATATCACTGTCTCACTTCTGATGTCATTGGAAAAGCTTCATCTTTATCTACATTAAAAATGATGTTTGCTCTTGACTTTATATAGATACTGCTTACCATTTTAGAAAGGTTTTAATTTATTGCTATGCTTTCTAGTATTTTTAAAAAGAAGGGATGTTATATTTTGTCAAAAGCTTTTTCTTCATCTATTGAGAATCATGTGATTTTGTTTTTTGTTAATGATATAGTTAATTATGTTTATAGTTTTCCTAATTTTGAATTAGTTACGCATTTCTGGTATAAATCCTACCTGTTCATAGCTATGATCTTTGATATATTGCTGTCACCACATTAGTACTACTTTATTTAAATTTGTTGGGTTAATAATCATTAGAGAAATCGGTCTATAGGTTTTGTTTTCAGTTTTTGCTCTTCTTGATTTAGGAATCAGACCCATATTTGTATCATAGAAGGAATTTGGTAAGACTCTTTTACTTGTTTTTAATTAGTTTACATAATATCAGAATTAAATATACTTTAAACTTTTGTTAAAATTTGTTTGTAAATCCTTTGGGTATTTTTCCCCTTAAATAATTTAGTCATGACTCATTCAATTTTTTTTGATATAGGAATATTTAAGTATTCTACTTCTGTTTATGCTAATTTGGGAAACATTTCTGTAAAGATTCTTTTATCCACTCAGATTGTCAGTTTTATTTACATATTATTATGTAATATAGTTCCTAATTTTCCTTTTTATCTTTATTAAATTTGCATTCACTCATTCCATTTATGAGGTTGATGATTTATTTTGTTTCCTTTTAAAAATCAAATTAAAAGTGGTGATTATCAAAGCATTATGGTACTGACTAAGAGGCAGAAGGAAGGATTAATGGAATAGACCTCAGCAAGATAGAGTACAATAAACCAAAAGATCCTGGCTTTGGGGACAAGAACCCACTATTTGACAAAAATTACTGTGAAAATTGGAAAACAATATGGGAGAGATTAGGTTTAGAACAGGATCTCACACCGTATACCAAGATAAATTCAGAATGGGTAAATGACTTAAATATAAAGAGGGAAATTATAAGTAAACTAGGTAAACATAGAATAGTATACCTGTCAGATGTATGGGAAAGAAAAGAATTTAAGACCAAGCAAGTGATAGAGAATATCACAAAATGTAAAATGAATAATTTTGATTACAAATAAAATCAATGCAACCAAAATTAGAAGGGAAACAAGAAATTGGGAAAATAAAACCTTTATAACAAAAATGCCTGACAAAGATCTAATTTCTCAAATTTATAAGGAACTAAGTCAATCGTATAAAACATCAAGCCATATCCCAACTGATAAATGGGCAAGGGTCATGAATAGGCAGTTTTCAGATAAAAGAAATCAAAACTATCAATACGCACATGAAAAAGTGTTCTAAATTCTCTTGGTTAGAGAAATGCATATCAAAATGACTCTGAGGTGCCATTTCACACGTAGCAGATTGGTCAATATGACAGTAAAGGAAAATAATTAATGTTGGAGGGGTTGTAGCAATATTAGGACAGTAACACTACTGGTGGAGTTGTGAATTGATGTAACCATTCTGGAAGACAATTTGGAACTATGCCCAAAGGTCTTCAAAAGGCTGCCTGCCTTTTGATTCAGCCTACCACTGCTGGGTTTGAACACCAAAGAAATAATAGGGAAAAATACTTGTACAAAATACTTGTACAAAAGCCACATTCTTTGTAGTGGCAAAAAAACTGGAAAATGAAGGAGTATCCATTGATTGGGGAATGGCTGAACAAATTGTGGTATCTGATAGTGATAGAATACTATTGTGCTAAGAGGAATAATGAACTAGAAGAATTCCATGTGAACTGGAAAGACATTCAGGAATTGATGAAGAATGAAAGGAGCAGAACCAGGAGAACCTTGTACACAGAGACTGATATATTGTGGCACAATCAAATGTAATGGACTTCTTTACTAGTAGCAATGTAATGTTCCAGTACAATCCAGAGGGACTTATGAGAAAGAATGCTATCCACATCCAGAGAAAGATCTTTGGGAGTAGAAACACAGAAGAAAAACATACAATTAATTACATGGTTTGATGGGGATATGATTGGGAATGTTGACTTTGAATGATCACTCTAATGCAAATATTAATGATATGGAAATAGGTTTTGAACAATGATACATGTAAAACCCAGTGGAATTTTTCATCAGCTCCAGGAGTGGAGATTGAAGAGGAGAGGGGAAGAACATGAATCGTGTAACCATGAAAAAATATTTTAAATGAATTAATGAATGACAAAATTAAAAAAAAAATTTAAAAAATCAGAATCAAAATTACAAGTAATTTATTTGATTATTTTTAGGTGCTTTTTTTTTTTTGTGAATCTGGCCTCAAGCCCATATTTATTCTTTTGATTTCTGGTGCAAAGCATTTTATTTTTTTCCCATTTGAATAAGTTTATTTGGTCAATTTAGAACATTATTCCTTGGTTACAATAATCACATTATTTCCCTCCCTCTCCTCCACCCACTCTTCCCATAGCCAATGCACAATTTCATTGAGTATTACTTGTGTCCTTGATAAGAATCTATTTCCATGTTGTTGTTTACACTGGGATGTTAGGTGCTTTTTAAAAATAAAGTCAGTTCCTACTTTTTATGAATTCAATGTGGTTTTTAAAAATTGTATTAATTTATCTTTAAATAGTCAAGATTTCTATTTTTTAATTAGGACTTTTCGATTTCTTTTTTTCCCATTCTTTTGGTATCACACCTGATGACTTGATCTGTTCTTCCTCCTTTTTACTGATTTAAACTTCAAGAGAAATAAATTTTCCCCTAAGTACTACTTTGATTACATCCCACAAATTTTGGTTTGTCAACTCAATGTGGACATTATTTTTTAAAAAATCATTGTTTTTTTCCTATGATTTGTTGCACGACCCAGTCATTCTTTAGAATTACATTATGTAATTTCCAGTGATTTTTTATTCTATGCTTCCATGACTTTTTAGTGAATGGCATTTTTGTTTCATAATGATCTGAAAAGTGTGCATTTAATATTTTTGTTTTTCTGCTTTTGTTTCTGAGATTTGTTTTTCCTAATACATGACTTTGTGTGTATATATGTGTGTGGGTGTATGTAAGTGTGTGTGTGTGTGTGTGTGTGTGTGTGAGAGAGAGAGAGAGAGAGGGAGAGAGAGAGTGAAAGTTTCATTATACAGCTGAGGAAAAAAAGATATTCCTTTCCTTTTTTGTTTTCCTAATGGTTTATCTTTCATATTTTTTACTAAAATTCTATGATTCTTTTTAACTTCTTTTAACATTTTTAATTTTTATTTTTATAGTTTTGGGAGGGGGAAATTGAAGTTCCACACTAGTGCCATTTTACTATTTATTTCCTGCTATACCTGATTTAACTTTTCCCTTAAGAACTTAAATGTTATATCATTTGATGCAAATATTTAGTATTGATATTACTTCATGATATATGGTACTGTTTAGTGATACATAGTTTCTATGCACATCTTTTTAAATTCAATATGTTTAAATTTTTTGCTATATCTGAAAACATAACTTCTATTCATGAATTTTTTAGTATGATTGGATCATAATTTATTCTTCCTTATTCACTCATTTTAACTCTCTGTCCCTGTTTTAAACATGTTTCTTTTAAAACAAATCAGACCATTATATTTTACTTTGCTTTAGAGTTTCTAGAAGCCTTGATGAGTTCTTAGCTTCCACTTTTAAAATTTTTAATTTTTAAGGAATTATTTTTATTATTGAGATTTGGTACCTATTTTACTATTTAGGCAGTTCTTTTTTAAAGATATTTTCTTCAGGTTTTTTATTTTTACTTTTACCAATTATTAATTCTTTTAAAATATTTTCCTTGCATTTCTCTCTTTTCCCCCAATATTTCAATTATCACTCATTTTATTTTTTAGAATTATTTTTTAGTCTTTCTTTAACAATTCCAGTAATTATTTTGGGTCTTATGTAAAATATCCATTTTGCTTTGAAGCTTTCATTATAGTTGAATTCACATAATTATCTCCTTCTGAGTTTGTGTTTTGATTTTGTCTGTTACCATAATAGTTTTTTACATTTAAGTTCTTTTTATTAATGTATCTATTTACTCATTTCTTCAGCTTACTTCTTGACTTTGAACGTGGTGTTAAAGTTTGCCTCTGCTTATATAATGTGGACCTGGGAGGAGGGTAAAGCATTGTCCTAAGAATTGGGCTTTTGGGTGTTCCTAGTTCTAGGAGTCCAAGTTTTTGATGCTTCCAAAGTGTTGTGTCTTGGGGAAAGGTGTAGTCACTATTTGCCTATTTTGCCCTCTTGTCCTTACTTATGAAAGATTCCTGCCCCAATCTCTTGCATTCACAAGTGATATTGCTCCTCAATGCCTCTCTTCCTTTATGACTTCAAATACTAGCTCTCCTCTCCTTTCTGTGATCTGTAAATAGAAATGGATAACGGAGTTGCCAAATACTGCCCAGTTCTATTCCAAATTATTATTATTAAAGACTTAAAATCTCATTCTGACCAGCTGTCCAATTTTTTTACAACTTCTTGGCCCAAAAACTCCTAAAGCTTCTCCTACTGCTTTTGTGACTGCCTCCAAGGGTCATCATTAATATTACTACTGAATGTGCTCCACATCAGTCTTCACCACAGAGTCACAGATTTTTTTTCCATGAAAACTTCTATGTTTGTGTTCTAGAATTCTATTTGAAGCATGATTTTAAGTATTTTAGAGGTAATGTTGAGACAGCTGGGCTGGAATTCTTCTTTTATTCTCCCATCTTGGCTCCACCTCCCAGAAAAAAAAAAAAAACTTTTAATTTTCTATTTTGAACTAGATACTGTGCTAAGTGGAATGAATATCCAATTTCTTTTGACATCATTGAGGGAGGCAATTCAGAGATAATCCTCTTCTTAAACAGTATCTGGAACACTGTGATCATTTCTGGGCACTGCGCTTGGGAAGCACATTGATAAAATGCATCCAGAAGATGATTATCAGAATACTGAGATTCCCCAATTCTAAGCCATAAGATAAAGGAACTGAGGGAATTTAGTCAAGAGGCAAGACTCAAAGAGGTTATGACAGTTGCCTTTAATTTATCTCTCCCCTCTCTTCCAATCAGAACCTCACTTTCTTTCTCTATAAAAGGAACAGGTTGAATAAAATGAACTGATATCTCTTCTGTCCCTAAATCCCATTTTTTTTTACCATTCTAAGCATTTGAAAGTCCTCAATACAGAGTCAGTTTTTTATGTGAAATAGGTTAAGGGAGTGGTTGAATTAGATGAATTCTGAATTCTCCTTTAGATGTACATCTTTTGATTCTATCTTTAGTATTTGAAGGATTATTAAATAGAATTAAACTAAGTTTCCTCATCTATAAAACCATGACTTTAGTCTGGATGTCCTTGAAGAGCTCTTTCATCTCTATATCTAATATTGTAGAGGCCTATGACTTGCTTAGGTAAACCCAAGGGAGTAGAATTAAAAACAATGGGTAGAAAGTGGAAGGAGTGAGAGGTCATAATAATTAGACCTGCTTAATAGTCGAATTATCTATCTCATGAGGTCCCCTATCACAGGAGTTCTTTAAGCAATATTTGAATACCAACTTGTCTGAAGTATCTAAATAAGAATCATTATGAATTTTAAATGGATTGGATTAGGGGACTGCCAAACATCTTTCAGCTCTGAAACTAGAGATCTATCCTTTGGGATCATGATGGAGTAATAGCTTGTAAAAGGTTCAGAGTAATAATAATGTTGATAAATTCCTCTTGACCAATCCTGCTGAATACATAGTCAAAATGACTTGGTTGCAATGTCTACTTCAGATATGTATTAACTGTGTAACTCACATACGGTACACCATCTCATGGATGTCATAAGAAGTGATTCAAGGACACTTTCAAGATCTCACTGGAGAATTCTGCTCTCAATTGTGAGGCTTAGGAGACATTGGTAGAGAATTATCCAACATGCCATGCTGCCATCAAAGAAGGTGTTGTGCTTTATGAGCAAAACAGAATTTTGGTAACTCAAAAGAAATATGAAAAGCTCAAATTTAGGAATATTATGAGCCCAAATGTTCAAATGAGCTATTTGTAGCCATCCTGTGGTAGAGCCATCCAACTTTGTAGTGTTGTAATCAGTCAAAGCCAAACACACTGGGCATTGACCCTGGCATAGTGATATCCTCTTGGTCTTCTACTACTAAGAGTAACAATCAACTAACCAATCTGTTGTGTGACCCTGGGCAACTCAATTTTTTTGAATTTAAGGTTTTCTTAATTTGGAAACGGACTTAGTAATTAGAGCTACATTAGAGGGTTATTGAGTGAATAAAAAGATACAATCAATCAATAAGCATGTACTATGTTCCAGTGAAATGCAGTTGTAATACTTATTATAAGGATAAGGGATAAGGGATGGAAAAAATGCAAAGGTTGTATCTAAGAGGGAGAGAGAAGAATTTAGCCACAAACCTTGGGAAAAGATTCTAGTAGTGGGAGCTCTGAAGAAGGGGATTATGGGAGTTTACCAAGAAAAACTGTCACTCCTGAAAAGCCTTCTTTCTAAGCTGGAAGGGAGAACAGCTGCTCCATCAAATCCTGGGGACTAACTAGTTTTGTGGAAAAACTAGGAGGTTCTTGGGTCTGGAAGAATACCTGGGAGGAGATCTGTGTTTCTATAATAGGAGCTAACACAGAAGGATCAGGAAACTGCATCCCTAGTTCCTGTCCATTACACTCCACCTCCCCATTTACTCCTGTATCCTTCTTTTCCCATGGTTCCACACTGCTATCTTTCTGCCAGCATTTCTTTGACTCACTACATCTTCCATTAGTCTCTATATTTCCATTGCTCACTCTTACAATTACATAATTTACTTCATTGTTCATAGTAATTATTTCTTCATTTTCACATTCTTTTCATTCTTCAAGATCAATATTTTCTCTCCCACAATCCTCATTTAAATGTATTGTAACTATACCATCCTGATCACACTTTCATGCTGAACATGCTCCCTCTGCAAGTCCCTTTTCTGTGTATTCCCACCAGCCACTTGTGAAAACTTAGGAAGTGCTCCTGATCTGATATAGTCCTGCATTGTCTGTAAGTCCAGTGCTTGCTGGGAACCATGTCAATATATATGATTACAACAACTATTGTCTTGTCTGGTCATATTTTCAAATAATTAAATCTTTGATCCTTTGCTACAGCCCTTTCTAAATCCTGTTAACCTGAGTAGGGTAGAGATTGGAATAATTAAATTTTGATCTAGGCTGCAGCCCTTACTCAATCCTGTTAGGACTGAATAGGGTGGAGATTGATTCCAAGTATCTCCATTGTATCAATTCTAAAATCAATCATGACTCAAAGAACTTCCTGTTCTATGCGTAAGCATAGGTCAAAGTCCTTTCCATTGTTCAGCAAAAGGTTTCTGTCCTAAAGTAATCTTAAGAAGGGAAGAGAAGGAACCTCCCATGCCAATGGGGTTTCACATTCCAATAGTCAAGACCCACTATCAATAGGAAAATTTTCAAGTATGAAATTTCCCAATGGTGAAATTTCCAACATTTATAAGTCTAAGAAAATTTGAGGTTTACAATACATTATTATTTCCATTAAATCCATTATTAAACCTAATGTTGAAACCACAGGAATTCTGTTTATAACCATTATAATTATTATATGTACTGCCTCAGTTTCCCCTGTCATTTTGAGCAGAGATTTGACACCCTCTTACAGACAACCTTTGCATTTTTTCCTCTCCCTTATCCCTTATCTTTACATTATAAAGTACATTGTAAACCTCAAAAGGCTATATAATCGTGAGTGATTGATACTATTGTTACTATTGTTGTTTGTACAATCTCATCCCTTGTTTCCACCCCTACCACTATTGTAGTGATCAAAACATACAAAAGAGTGGGATTTCATAAAATCATCTGCCTGCCTTAACGGCTCTGAATAATGATAATACTTATATATTTGTTTTCAATTTTCCAAAGAGCTTTACAAATATTATTACATTTTATCCTCCTAACAACTCTGGGAAGTTTTATTATTATCCTTATTTTACAGATGAGAAAATGAAGTCAGAGAGATCTTTGTTTAGTGACTTTGCCAGGTTAGTAAATATGAGATCAAATTTGAACTCAGTTCTTCTTGACTTGACTTGAGGCTCAGCAGAAGCAGTTACAGCTGAGATCTCTGGGATTTTGCCACCTTTCAGAGAGGAGAGCAGTGACTCCAGCTTTGGAGATTGTGAAATATTGAACATTTCAGCTTGTCTCAGGCAGAGAACGTGTTTATGTGTGTTCCCTTGCCTGTCATTCCAACCTCCTCCTCAGGAGAGCCAATATCCATTTCCCAGAGAATTGAAAATCTTCCTGAAAACGTTCCTGTCGGTTTGTGGGAGGAGACAATTGATCTTGCTGTTCTTTTTATTAGGTGACTCCAATCTCATTTTTCCCTCTGAATGTAGCTGTGGCCTATAAAAATACAGATGTTGGCAGACTTGTTCTTTTATTAACCAAGTGCTGGGTGACTTCCCGGCCACCGATCTTGGGGGAGAAGCCATAAACAATAAACAATCGACTCTGTAGAAGCTGCCTTTTCTCAGCTCTATTAGTGGATCTGCTGGCAGGGACCAACAGAGGCAGCTCCCGGGGAAGAGAAGAAAAAACTGGGGAGGGCAATGACACATCTGTCAGGCAGAGTTCAAGCCTCATTCCCCCACCCCAAAAGCTGTAGAAATGTTTTAATTTGGAGTAACTACACTGTGTCCCATGTCTCCCTGCTTCTTTCTCCCTCCTACACAAGTCCCAAGTGCTCAAATGTACTGCCTACACCATGCCTCCATACCTGCAGGGCTGGAAGGCTGCCCAAACTGGAGGTGTGGAAGAGAGATTCTTTTTCTATTTGTTTCTGTTGAAATAGCTCATTTACTTTTAATAATGCAAGGTAAGAATTATCACATTTCCCAGAGAACATTCTTTTCTTCCCCATCAGCACTGGTAAGGGAAAGTCAAAAGAAAGTTTTATTTCAGTCAAGGGAGTCCATTGAGGATCCAAGAGCTTCCCTGAGGCTTGTTACCAGTGGGTAGACTGAGTCAATGTTTTGTAACAATAACAGTATATGGTAATGCCTGTGCAGAGGATTAGATGCAGCACTAAGAAAAGAAGAGGAGAGACATTTCTGGCTCCTTTCCTCCACACTCTATTCCAAGGGAGACTTTCATTCCTTCCAGGAAGGGAAGCAGGAAGTTGAGATCAGAGACCGCCACTCTCCACTCCTCAAAGAATGGGACAGCAGCCTAGAAGTCTATCTATCTAACTGCTAAATGCTTTCTCACTTGGTGGGGGAGGCTAAGGGGATGCCCAGCTCTATAGCCACATTTCATCTCTATTCCACCCAATACAAGTTCCATTATGAATATACCTAGCAAATATCAACAAAGACACTTTTTCCAGATCATAGCAAAACAGAATTCAGGGAAGGTATATATAGGAGAATAAATACCAGGCAGTTCAGAGTGAAGGAGCTCTTCCATTGGGAAAAAAAAATTCAGCCCAAATAAGAGAAGATTCTGGATCTCCCCAAGGGGAAACCCCTTAATGCCTCCAGTGTAGCATACATGTCTGCCATTTTTTTTTACCAGATCTTTTGTTATATTGGTAAAAGTATTTTGGGAGGTGGACATTCTCTTTCCACTGCTGATGCAAATTAGGTCTTTCAGCTTTGACTTACAGCCTTTCAGAGTCACCTGAAGTCACTGAGATGCCAAAACAAATTTTTTTTTGGTGGGGAAGTCAGTCTAGATGACTCCTAGATCCTTGGTCATTCAGTTTTTCCATTTCTTTTACCTCAAAATAATTGATTCTCTGCTTATGTCTAAGAGCCCATTTCTCAGCTCACATTTTGCTTTCTCTCTTTTTTCTTTTTTTAGTCTTCATAACTGTCAGGTCAGAACTCTGTTTACAATTGGCAGGGGTTTCTCCAATATTCTTCCTTGGCAAGCACTACTAAATGTGTCATTTACCTCATTAGAATGAAAGATCCATGACAGCAGATGATGGATTTATTACTGTATTTGTATCATTAAGATTTAGTCCAATGTCTGGCTCATAAATAATTTTTCATCAATTGGATCATTTATTTATTTGGCATAATGAATGTGAACATACTTTATTAATTCTAGAACATTCAAATCATATGACCCAAAGAACACTGGGTTTTATATAAAGGACTTATGTTCAGATCCTGCTTCAGAAACCATTTATGGGACCTTCAGCAAGTCACTTACCCTCTCTTTGAAGCCCTTTCTGTATCTCTACAATGAAGGAGCTAAATCAGCTTGTTCCTGAGGTCCTTTCTAGTTTTACGTCAACAATACTACTAACTCTAAACTGATCATTATTCTTATATTATCTTCATTGTTCTTCCTCTAGTAAAATCCTCTCCTCAATGTTTGTGATTTAATGCTGGCCATTTATCTCATGCTATTGCATAAAGGAATTCTACTAGCTCAGACAAGGCCCCAAATACACCAACTTCTGAACCAGAGACATTACAACCACTGGGTCAGATTCCATTCTGTCTTGTGAAATTGTGTATGTTTATCCTCCATTTAGAGAAAAGAATACTCAAGGGGAGCAAGGAAGCTGCCTTCATGGTTTGAAGGTTATCATGTGCTTGTTCTCTGCTTAACTGCAGAAGGAAGAATTAGAAACAAGGAGGGAACCTTCAAAGAGGAAAATTTAGGATTGAGGTCAGGAAAAAAGGGAAAAAATGACCAATAAGAACAAATCTCCAGAAAAAAGTACTATTTTGAGGTGGAACCGGTTTCCCAGAAAGATATCTGGTTCCCACTCTTTAGAGGCTTTTCAGTAGAAGGCAGATGACCAAGCCTTGGGTGTGTTATAACTGATTTTTGTGTGTTTGGGAGAGGGAGAAGGGGATAGGATTGTGCTAGACTGACATAAGGATTCCCACTCTTCAATTTTATGATTGTTCTTCATAACAATAAAAGGGGAAACCTAATATAGTGGGCATAGTGTAGGGACTGGAGTCAATAGGAACTTGGACTTAAATCTTACCTCTGACAGTTAGAAACTCTACTAAACTAAGTAAGATGTTTAAAGCCTATGTCCTGCAGGTATCTGAGCAATCTATCTCTTCCACTAAGTCATGAAAGGGTTCTTTCAAAGCATTCAGGACAATTCCCTATCCCTTCCTTTTTCTTATTTTCAATTTCTTCTTACATGTTGACTCTCCCTCACCCCTATAATATCAAACATGCTCAAGCAGGTCTTCAGCA